>NW_025747364.1:42500-59321 GCF_021184085.1 Oncorhynchus gorbuscha | reverse complement strand
GATATGTATATATATACATAAATAAGTGACAGGGAGCCAAGTGGTTAGAGTGTTGCACCAGTAACCGAAAGGTCGCTAGTTCGAATCCCTGTGCAGAAAAGGTGAAAAATCTGTTTACGTGTCCTTGAGCAAGGCACTTAACACTTATTGTTCCAGGGAAGCCATTGATAATGGGTGGCTGGAACCCCACTCTCAGGGGAAGTTGGGAAACGCAAAACAAACAAAAAAACTCTCCAACTCACATGTGTGAAAAAAGACAAAAATAAATCACCCACCACATGATTATTATGTGGGTAAACAGGCTTTATGTGGAATCCTGGGGGCCTGTACACACACACACACCTGGTATAAACCTACATTTTCATAACAGCAGCCATCCAACACACAAGTGAACTTTTCACTATTGCTGCAAAATAGAAGAAATTAATATGGGGTGGGAAAGAAGTGAAAGTAAGAGCTTGGCTTTCTTCAGCCCAGCAGGAATCTAATACGTTTACCCAGATTGAGCGAACTCCACAAAAATTAAACAAGCTCAAAATCTACATTTTTCTTCAACTAAATACATTCTGAAGTGCAAACCCCAATTTTTGGGGTTCTAGGGGAAACAGTGTTATTACTGTGTATAAGGCCAACAATACAGCATTATCCTTCCTCTACAATACAACATTATCCTTCCTCTACAACACAGCGTTATCCTTCCTCTACAACACAGCATTATCCTTCCTCTACAACACAGCATTATCCTTCCTCTGCAGTGCGGCAGTATCCTTTATATACAGTGCGGCATTATCCTTCCTCTACACTGCAGCATTATCCTTCCTCTACACTGCAGCATTATCGTTCCTATACAATACATTAATATAATTTCTCTCACTCAGCAATATCCTTATCCATTAGACTCTAGCAAGCGGATACATGATAACACACACACACACACACACACGTGTGCTTATTTTGAGTAAACTTTAAGTTACAGAAGTGAGAGATGACCAGTCTTGACTTGTACACATTGGACTCAACAAACAACTCAGGCAGTATCACCAGGTACTGGGATAGGGGTCAGAGGGGAGGTGTCACCAGGTACTGGGATAGGGGTCAGAGGGGAGGTGAAACCAGGTGTCAACAGGTACTGGGATAGGGGTCAGAGGGGAGGTGTCACCAGGTACTGGGATAGGGGTCAGAGGGGAGGTGTCACCAGGTACTGGGATAGGGGTCAGAGGGGAGGTGTCACCAGGTACTGGGATAGGGGTCAGAGAAGAGGTGTCACCAGGTACTGGGATAGGGGTCAGAGGGGAGGTGTCACCAGGTACTGGGATAGGGGTCAGAGGGAGGTGTCACCAGGTACTGGGATAGGGGTCAGAGGGGAGGTGTCACCAGGTACTGGGATAGGGGTCAGAGGGGAGGTGTCACCAGGTACTGGGATAGGGGTCAGAGGGGAGGTGTCACCAGGTACTGGGATAGGGGTCAGAGGGTAGGTGTCACCAGGTACTGGGATAGGGGTCAGAGAGGAGGTGTCACCAGGTACTGGGATAGGGGTCAGAGGGGAGGTGAAACCAGGTGTCACCAGGTACTGGGATAGGGGTCAGAGGGGGGGTGTAACCAGGTGTCACCAGGTACTGGGATAGGGGTCAGAGGGGAGGTGTCACCAGGTACTGGGATAGGGGTCAGAGGGGGGTGTCACCAGGTACTGGGATAGGGGTGGGGGGGGTGTAACCAGGTGTCACCAGGTACTGGGATAGGGGTCAGAGGGGAGGTGAAAACTATAAATCAACAACTAGAGGAGGTTGTCGTGACTAGTTCATTAAATTTCCATTAAACAAAAAATGTACATTATGTTATCTATAGTATGTTATCTATAGTATGCTATCTATAGTATGTTATCTATAGTATGTTATCTATAGTATGTTAATAGTATGCCAGTGTCAATGTCATCCTCTTTCATTCTACACCATTCAAAGAATTGTATTTTATTTAACCTCTATTTAACTAGGCAAGTCAGTTAAGAACCAATTCTTATTTACAATGACGGCATACCACGGCCAAACCCTCCCCTAACCTGGACGACGCTGGGCCAATTGTGCGACACCCTATGGGACTCTCGATCACGGCCGGTTGTGATACAGCCCGGGATCAAACCAGGGTCTGTAGTGACGCCTCTAGCACTGAGATGCAGGGTCTTAGACCTCTGTGCCACTCGGGAGCGAATGAAACTCTACCAGCAGGACAAATACCCATCAGAGACCCATCCTCCAGCAGGTCAGCTGTCTCCCATAGCAACCAGATGAAACAGAGAGGTCACTGTTATCAGTCATATCCCTGTAACCAGGGTCCAATGTCCCCACAGGGGGCTGTACCTGCTCCTCTAGTGGGAGGAGGGCTGTGGAGCAGCCTGACATAAGGCCTTACAGTGGAGCAGCCTGACATAAGGCCTTACAGTGGAGCAGCCTGACATAAGGCCTTACAGTGGGGCAGCCTGGCATAAGGCCTTACAGTGGGACAGCCTGGCATAAGGCCTTACAGTGGAGCAGCCTGACATAAGGCCTTACAGTGGGACAGCCTGGCATAAGGCCTTACAGTGGAGCAGCCTGGCATAAGGCCTTACAGTGGGGCAGCCTGGCATAAGGCCTTACAGTGGGGCAGCCTGGCATAAGGCCTTACAGTGGGGCAGCCTGGCATAAGGCCTTACAGTGGGGCAGCCTGGCATAAGGCCTTACAGTGGGGCAGCCTGGCATAAGGCCTTACAGTGGGGCAGCCTGGCATAAGGCCTTACAGTGGGGCAGCCTGACATAAGGCCTTACAGTGGGGCAGCCTGGCATAAGGCCTTACAGTGGGACAGCCTGGCATAAGGCCTTACAGTGGGGCAGCCTGACATAAGGCCTTACAGTGGGGCAGCCTGGCATAAGGCCTTACAGTGGAGCAGCCTGGCATAAGGCCTTACAGTGGAGCAGCCTGGCCTAAGGCCTTACAGTGGGACAGCCTGACATAAGGCCTTACAGTGGGGCAGCCTGACATAAGGCCTTACAGTGGGAGCAGCCTGACATAAGGCCTTACAGTGGGGCAGCCTGACATAAGGCCTTACAGTGGGGCAAGCCTGCATAAAGCCTTACAGTGGAGGAGCCTGGCATAAGGTCCTTGAATATGGACTGGGGTAGGGTGACATGTTATTTGGGCCTTATCTCCTCTATAGCAGGTGGGCTCTGACACTGAGACAGACTGTTGGCCTCCTCACAGTGGAGTTAATACTGAACAACATAAGTCACTCACTCACTCCTTAATTATCTCTCATACAGACAGGCAGACTGACAGGCAGACTGACAGGCAGACTGACAGGCAGACTGACAGGCAGACTGACAGCAGACAGACATAATCAATTATCAGTCAACTGACTAATCAATGATCAGTCAAAAGGCCAGGACACACAGCATTGTGTAATGGATGACATGTACAGTATTGAACAGACCCCAGGAAGAGTAGCTGCAGCACGAGCTAATAAACTAAACTAAAATGTTTTAAAAAGTGTATGATCTGAAGGTAACTTCTCCGGTAATCAGCGACTTCATGAAAAATACAGACGGTACCTACTACCGTTACAAACTAGGCCCACTGTAGCTTTCTGAAAAATACACACGGTACCTACTACCGTTACAAACTAGGCCCACTGTAGCTTGCTGAAAAATACTACCGTTCAAAAAATAGTAAAATAAATACAATGTTGTTATTCTGTCAAACTAATCTAGTTAGGGAGCAGCATTATTACTGAGTAGTTCTTAGGCTGTTTGAGGTAAACCCAGGCCCAGTGACGCGTGAATAACAAGGGGTCGATGCCAACGTTTAGCCCCAGTCATGAAGCAACCTGTTGCCCGCTGTCTGGAGGATACGAGTCGTCTAGTGGATACCGGGAATAGCCCACAAATACCGCCTCCTCTTACATCTACGTCCAAGTCAATCGCGGGTGCTTTGGAACAGGCTACAGTCAATTACACAGGGCGTTAACTAACACTTTAGAAGGTCTAATGTTTAGTTCAGATCGGGTATTGTGGAAGGGAGCCGCGCCAGGGTTATTTGACTCCAGTGCTCATGGGAGGAGCTGGGGAAATGCCATTTCAACGGGCGGCAACGTTACACTTTGGAGGTAAATCTCCTATAAACAAGTCATTCCCGTAGGAAAGCGTGTCGTAGATAAAATAATGAGTCTATCTAATCGGAGCCGTCGTACATCTTTCTATAGCTTTTGTGTTTACAACAATAACGTCTGGCTACAATGTTGCCGAATAGGCCTGACGATACATGTTTTATCCACACAGCGAAGCAACAATGTAACAACTTGCAACTTGCTGGACGAGGTTGTTGTCTCCTCCGTAGAGCGGGTGTCGACGTGCTGTGTTGGCCACGCAGAGAGTTGACAGCTCTTTCGTAAGACTTGACAAGTCAAAGACAGACCTTCAGTAAAGTAAGACAGTCAAATGAACCCTCAACGGCAGTCTAGAAGACCCCGCTCACTACACCGACAAAACAACGCAATGCACTGATTCATACCCGCTGTAGTCGGCTATAAGACGGTCTATTCCTCTGAGGGAACACATGAACACATGGAATAGTAGAATACACAACATACCTACAGTGTGTTAATATTAAACCCCAGTGAAACGAGACACCTCTTTTCCTCCACCGCGAAATACATTTTCCCTCCTATCTCGCGCTGCACAAGAGCCCAACAACTCGAGAAAACAGCTAAGTAAAGCTGCTGTAATTAGAGTTAATTACAACAGACATGCTGTCAGAACTACCATACCACCACACACACTCAACACATGGACATGACTGCTCTTTCCTGAGACACACACACTCAACACATGGACATGACTGCTCTTTCCTGAGACACACACACTCACGGCAATTAGACTGTCCACTTCTCAGCCCAGTCAGAAGTGGGCTTCAATCTAGAAAATCACTTTTAAAATGTCACCTACCTTCTTCTCATAAATCCGGTTAGTCCAGTTATGTTAATTATCCGTATCCGGCGTCAGATAGAACCGTTATCCGTTGAGAAACCGTTACAACCGATAGAAAATGCCTCTTTTCGGAGCAGTTGATATTTTTCTCCTCTATTGCCAGCACTACCAGTAGATCCCGAGTCAAGGCGCTTCAGTGACGTAAGGATCGGGATGCGCGTTCACGAGAATGGCCTCCCTCCACTCCACCGCCGTACGTGCACGAGTCTTTCAACATCAGACGCTGGCGGGAGGGCGCTATGCTTGAGGTCACGAGAGAAATGAACGGGCTTTCCTCTGTAGCAGAGAGACTTTCACCATATAACACACTCTATTCTGGACCCTTACTCGTGCAGCTCTTTGATTACTGGCCAGGTATTTCAAACAGAAGAGGGCGCACTTGGGTAAACACTTCCTAACCTCATCACAGATCATGATAACAGTTTATTGTCAAACCCTCTGAAGTTCTAACACTGTTTGGAAACGACAACAAGCGTTTTACTGTAAGTCTAGCTGTTTGTAGTGTGCCTATGACATTGTGTCTCGTGTACAAGAGAGCTATACACAGTATTATGTCTTTTGCCTTCAATTTACTTTTGTGTATGTCTAAGTATGTGTGTGTAGGCCTGTACAGCAATGTGTTCATTGTAATCCACTGTCAATGACAGTTGTGATAATTTCAGTTGTCAGTGTTGACCACCTCCCAAACTGTCCCAGTCCAGTCCCCTGGCGCCAAGGTGGGGTAGTGTGTGTACCCCTTACACACACACACACACACACACACACACACACACACACACACACACACACACACACACACACACACACACACACACACACACACACACACACACACACACACACACACACACCAGTTGTCACCCACCCAGACGTGGCCCAAGGAATGTGTCTGGTTCGGTCACCTGAATGGCCACAGACCAAAGCCTTGATCATGTAATAACTTATTTGTCCAGGGTTGGTTAGGTTACTTTATAAATGTTATCTGTTACAGTACAGTTACTAATTACCTGTCCAATGTAATCTGTTACAGTACAGTTACTAATTACCTGTCCAATGTAATCTGTTACAGTACAGTTACTAATTACCTGTCCAATGTAATCTGTTACAGCACAGTTACTAATTACCTGTCCAATGTAATCTGTTACAGCACAGTTACTAATTACCTGTCCAATGTAATCTGTTACAGTACAGTTACTAATTACCTGTCCAATGTAATCTGTTACAGCACAGTTACTAATTACCTGTCCAATGTAATCTGTTACAGCACAGTTACTAATTACCTGTCTTAATTACCCAAACTCAGTAATGTAATCTGTTACAGCACAGTTACTAATTACCTGTCCTAATTACCCAAACTCAGTAACGGAATCTGTTTACTTTCAGTTACATTTTGATTAGAAGAATACTAAAATAATCCATCAATCGCATTTGTCATCACAGTGGTCTCTGATTGGTGGTCATCAGTTGGTGTGTCATCACAGTGGTCTCTGATTGGTGGTCATCAGTTGGTGTGTCATCACAGTGGTCTCTGATTGGTGGTCATCAGTTGGTGTGTCATCACAGTGGTCTCTGATTGGTGGTCATCAGTTGGTGTGTCATCACAGTGGTCTCTGATTGGTGGTCATCAGTTGGTGTGTCATCACAGTGGTCTCTGACTTTGTGGTCAGACTAAACCTGAAGGCCATACAGTCAAAAATGTGATTGTCCTGTGTTTTATATACACCAATTGTACAAAACATTAGGAACACCTTCCTAATATTGAGTTGCACCCCCTTTTTCCGAGAGGGTTCCAGGTGTGTGGAAAGCGTTCCACAGGGAGGCTGGTCCATGTTGACTCCATTGATTCCTACAGTTGTGTCAAGTCGGCTGGATGTCCTTTGGGTGGTGGACCATTCTTGATACACACAGGAAACTGTTGAGCGTGAAAAACCCAGGTGTGCCTTACTACCATACCCTGTTTAAAGACACTGTTACATTCTGAATGGCACACAGACACAATCCATGTCTCAATTGTCTCAAGGCTTAAACATCATTATTTAGCCTGTCTCTTCTCCTTCATCTACACTGATTGAAGTGGATTTAACAGGTGACATCAATAAGGGATCATATCTTTCACCTGGTCAGTCTATGTCATGGAAAGAGCAGGTGTTCCTAATGTTTTGTCCACTCAGTGTATATTTCCTCACTATGAGATTATGCTCCTTTTAATATAAGAGCTGTTTGAAAAGACCGCCTGAAATTTCAGCCTGTTTTGGTGGGATGGAGTTTTGCCCTGCCTGGTGAAATCACCATCTGGTTAGTTAGTTAATCGACCAATAAGAAAGAGCGTTCCAAACCTCTCTGCCAATAACAGCTAGTTTTCAGTTTTCCCTTCCCCACTCAGACCAATAGAAATTGTTCTTTGCCAAGAAGCAATTTTTTTTGTTTATTTTTGACCATTTTAATTGAAATCACAATAAGGCACTTAAAATTGTGAGTTAGAAATTATTTGATATTGAGATAAAAAAAAACAGCTGCATTCGACCTTTAAACTTGCTCCTTGTGTCAATGCTTAACGGAATGTCATTGAGAAAACAGAAAGCTGTCATAATGGTTTTTTTTTGCAAAACATCCTTTAAAAAAGAAAGTAATCTAAGAAGTAATCATCTCGTTTTCCTAAAGTATCTGTAATCTGAATACAGTGTTTGTGCTGGTAACAGAAGTGATTACAGTTACATTTTTTGTTGTAATCAGATGACAGATGACTGATGTCATCATTTACTCCCCAGCCGTATTACTTATCCTTAATAAACACATTTATTCAGTATCACGTATCTCAGCCCTCACTTAACAGAACATTTGACCAAGACAAGGTTGTTTTATGGAGTTTATTGCATTAGATACACACTTTGGACACAGTGAGTATCATTCTTATATTAGTAAAATAACGACCACTAGTAGTCACTGTTTCCCCTTATATTATCTGAAGACCCTATGGTCTGTAGTCATTCTTGGAAATCCCAGACCAAGGACATGCTTGAACATTGTTAAATTGTGGGAGGCAACCCGATTGTCTAGAGAGACTAATCTGTAGCCCAAACACTTGTCTTTAATTTGATTTCTGAGCCATTCACCAGAGAATAAGACAATTCTACTTTTTGACATTTAAATGATTAATATCTTTCTTTTACAAATCTCTACTGATAAAAAAAAGTTACAATAGAAACAATAGATACAATAGAAAACCTGTATTGCCACGTTTTGAAAGATATATCGCTGAAGTATATCAGTCTAGGTTTGGGGTACAGGTCAGTCTACTGTCTAGATTTTGGGTTACAGGTCAATCTACTGTCTAGGTTTTGGTTTACAGGTCAGTCTACTGTCTAGGTTGTGGAGTACAGGTCAGTCTACTGTCTAGGTTGTGGGGTACAGGTCAGTCTACTGTCTAGGTTGTGGGGTACAGGTCAGTCTACTATCTAGGTTGTGGGGTACAGGTCAGTCTACTGTCTAGGTTGTGGGGTACAGGTCAGTCTACTGTCTAGGTTGTGGGGTACAGGTCAGTCTACTATCTAGGTTGTGGGGTACAGGTCAGTCTACTGTCTAGGTTTTGGGGTACAGGTCAGTCTACTGTCTAGCTTGTGGGGTACAGGTCAGTCTACTGTCTAGGTTGTGGGGTACAGGTCAGTCTACTGTCTAGGTTTTGGGGTACAGTTCAGTCTACTGTCTAGGTTTTGGGGTACAGGTCAGTCTACTGTCTAGGTTTTGGGGCACAGGTCAGTCTACTGTCTAGGTTTTGGGGTACAGGTCAGTCTACTGTCTAGGTTGTGGGGTACAGGTCAGTCTACTGTCTAGGTTTTGGGGTACAGGTCAGTCTACTGTCTAGGTTGTGGGGTACAGGTCAGTCTACTGTCTAGGTTGTGGGGTACAGGTCAGTCTACTGTCTGGGTTTTGGGGTACAGGTCAGTCTACTGTCTAGGTTCTGGGGTACAGGTCAGTCTACTGTCTAGGTTTTGGGGTACAGGTCAGTCTACTGTCTAGGTTTTGGGGTACTGTTCAGTCTACTGTGTAGGTTTCGGGGTACAGATCATTCTTCAGTGTAGGTTACGGTGTACAGATCAGTCTTCAGTGTAGGTTTCGGGGTACAGACCAATCTTCAGTGTAGGTTTCGGGGTACAGCTCAGTCTTCAGTCTAGGTTGTGGGGTACAGGTCAGTCTACTGTCTGGTTTTTGGGGTACAGGTCAGTCTTCTGTCTAGGTTTTGGGGTACAGGCCAGTCTTCATTCTAGGTTGTGGGTTACTTGCCAGTCTTCAGTCTAGGTTTTAGGGTACAGGCCAGTCTACTGTCTAGGTTGTGGGTTACTTGCCAGTCTTCAGTCTAGGTTTTGGGGTACAGGTCAGTCTTCAGTCTAGGTTTTGGGGTACAGCCCAGTCTTCTGTCTAGGTTTTGGGGTACAGTCCAGTCTTCTGTCTAGGTTTTGGGGTACAGGCCAGTCTTCTGTCTAGGTTTTGGGGTACAGGCCAGTCTTCATTCTAGGTTTCGGGGTACAGGTCAGTCTACTGTCTAGGTTTTAGGGTACAGGCCAGTCTTCTGTCTAGGTTGTGGGGTACAGGCCAGTCTTTAGTCTAGGTTTTGGGGTACAGGCCAGTCTTCTGTCTTGGTTGTGGGTTACAGGCCATTCTTCAGTCTAGGTTTTTGGGTACAGGCCAGTCTTCAGTCTAGGTTTTAGGGTACAGGCCAGTCTTCTGTCTAGGTTGTGGGGTACAGGCCAGTCTTCAGTCTAGGTTTTTGGGTACAGGCAAGTTTTCTGTCTAGGTTTTGGGGTACAGGCCAGTCTTCTGTCTAGGTTTTGGGGTACAGGCCAGTCTTCATTCTAGGTTTCGGGGTACAGGTCAGTCTACTGTCTAGGTTTTAGGGTACAGGCCAGTCTTCTGTCTAGGTTGTGGGGTACAGGCCAGTCTTTAGTCTAGGTTTTGGGCTACAGGCCAGTCTTCTGTCTTGGTTGTGGGTTACAGGCCATTCTTCAGTCTAGGTTTTTGGGTACAGGCCAGTCTTCAGTCTAGGTTTTAGGGTACAGGCCAGTCTTCTGTCTAGGTTGTGGGGTACAGGCCAGTCTTCAGTTAAGGTTTTTGGGTACAGGCAAGTTTTCTGTCTAGGTTTTAGGGTACAGGCCAGTCTTCTGTCTAGGTTGTGGGGTACAGGCCAGTCTTCAACCTAGGTTGTGGGTTACAGGCCAGTCTTCTGTCTAGGTTTTGGGGTACAGGCCAGTTTTCTGCACTCCAAATGCGGTGATGAAGATGTTGATGATGGCGGTGATGAAGACGAGGCCGGTGGCCACGTTGTTCATGATGTCCAGCTTCCTCTGGTTGGCCACGTTGTTCAGGTCCTTACGTGCTGGAACACACAGAGACCAACAGTGTTGTAACTGAGGTGAGGCCTGATGCCATACAGTAGTGGTTTGTGGGTAATATCACAGAGGAAGCCACATTATAACCTGTTGTGACGTTGTGTTGTTTGCTCTATAACCCATTCGTTCATGCGCCACCGTGATGTGCAAGAATATACAACAACAACACAAACAGTCACACAGTGGAGGAATAAATACAACCACACATTGGTTTGTTTCATCACAAAACCGGAGAGAAACATCTGTCAGGTGAAGTCCACAAAGCAAATATTACATGTAACAAACAGTCCTGCAGCTTAGTCAAGCAAGTTAATGTTTTACAGTTTACTATACAACTACTGGTTTAGAACTACAGAGTTACATCAAGTCAGCTACAGACAACTGATTTAGAACTACAGAGTTACATCCAGTCAGCTACAGACAACTGATTTAGAACTACAGAGTTACATCCAGTCAGCTACAGACAACTGATTTAGAACTACAGAGTTACATCCAGTCAGCTACAGACAACTGATTTAGAACTACAGAGTTACATACAGTCAGCTACAGACAGACAACTGATTTAGAACTACAGAGTTACATCCAGTCAGCTACAGACAACTGATTTAGAACTACAGAGTTACATACAGTCAGCTACAGACAGACAACTGATTTAGAACTACAGAGTTACATCCAGTCAGCTACAGACAGACAACTGATTTAGAACTACAGAGTTACATCCAGTAGGCTACAGACAACTGGTTTAGAACTACAGAGTTACATACAGTCAGCTACAGACAGACAACTGATTTAGAACTACAGAGTTACCTCCAGTCAGCTACAGACAGACAACTGATTTAGAACTACAGAGTTACATCCAGTCAGCTACAGACAGACAACTGATTTAGAACTACAGAGTTACATCCAGTAGGCTACAGACAACTGATTTAGAACTACAGAGTTACATACAGTCAGCTACAGACAACTGATTTAGAACTACAGAGTTACCTCCAGTCAGCTACAGACAACTGATTTAGAACTACAGAGTTACCTCCAGTCAGCTACAGACAACTGATTTAGAACTACAGAGTTACATCAAGTCAGCTACAGACAACTGATTTAGAACTTTAGTTACCTCCAGTCAGCTTAGAACTACAGAGTTACCTCCAGTCAGCTACAGACAACTGATTTAGAACTACAGAGTTACCTCCAGTCAGCTACAGACAACTGGTTTAGAACTACAGAGTTACCTCCAGTCAGCTACAGACAACTGATTTAGAACTACAGAGTTACATCCAGTCAGCTACAGACAACTGATTTAGAACTACAGACAACTGATTTAGAACTACAGAGTTAGCTCCAGTCAGCTACAGACAACTGATTTAGAACTACAGAGTTACCTCAGTCAGTCAGCTGATTTAGAAACAGACAACTGATTTAGAACTACAGACAACTGATTTAGAACTACAACAACTGATTTACAGAGTTACATCCAGTCAGCTACACTGATTTAGAACTGGTTTAGAACTACAGACAACTGAGTTACCTACCAGTCAGCTACAGACAACTGATTTAGAACTACAGTCAGTTACATCCAGTCAGCTACAGACAACTGATTTAGAACTACAGAGTTACATCAGTCAGACAACTGATTTAGAACAGTTCACAGACTGATTTACAGTTACAGTCAGCTACAGACAACTGATTTAGAACTACAGAGTTACTACAGTCAGCACAGACAACTGATTTTTAGATACTACAGACAAGATTTAGAACTACAGAGTTACCAGTCAGCTACAGACAACTGATTTAGAACTACAGAGTTACTCCAGTCAGCTACAGACAACTGATTTTAGAACTACAGACAACTGATTTACAGAGTTACATACAGTCAGCTACAGACAGACAACTGATTTAGAACTACAGAGTTTCCAGTCAGCTACAGACAACTGATTTAGAACTCAGTTACATCCAGTCAGCTACAGACAACTGATTTAGAACTACAGAGTTACATCCAGTAGCTACAGACAACTGATTTAGAACTACAACATACTCAGCTACAGACAACTGATTTAGAACTACAGTCAGCTACAGACAACTGATTTAGAACTACAGAGTTACCTCCAGTCAGCTACAGACAACTGATTTAGAACTACAGAGTTACATCAAGTCAGCTACAGACAACTGATTTAGAACTGTTACCTCCAGTCAGCTACTGATTTAGAACTACAGAGTTACCTCCAGTGCTACAGACAACTGATTTAGAACTACAGAGTTACCTCCAGTCAGCTACAGACAACTGGTTTAGAACTACAGAGTTACCTCCAGTCAGCTACAGACAACTGATTTAGAACTACAGAGTTACATCCAGTCAGCTACAGACAACTGATTTAGAACTACAGACAACTGATTTAGAACTGAGTTATTCCAGTCAGCTACAGACAGACAACTGATTTAGAACTACAGAGTTACCTCCAGTCAGCTTTTAGAACTACAGACAACTGATTTGAACTACAGACAACTAGAACTACAGAGTTACATACAGTCAGCTACAGACAACTGGTTTAGAACTACAGAGTTACCTCCAGTCAGCTACAGACAACTGATTTAGAACTACAGAGCTACATCCAGTCAGCTACAGACAACTGATTTAGAACTACAGAGTTACATCAAGTCAGTTACAGACAACTGATTTAGAAAAGAGTTACATACAGTCAGCTACAGACAACTGATTTAGAACTACAGAGTTATCCATCAGCTACAGACAAATAGTTACATACATACAGACAACTGATTTAGAAATACAGAGTTACATTGGTTTAGAACTACAGATGTGGCTGTCCATGGTTACTGTTATGTGTGTGTGTGTGTGTGTGCGTGTGTGCGTGCGTGTATGTGTATGTGTGTGTGTGTGTGTGTGTGACCCTACTTGTGGACTAGTTGAATACCTACGCCTTCCTCCTCTCTTTCATGTTGGCTAAATGGTCCATGGCTCTGTACACTTTTAGTTTTAGTTTTCGCAGGCTAACTAGCTTAAATGCTTGCCAGCCTAACTTCCTCACATGGGCTAGTTATGAACCAGCTAAGTTAGCTAGCTAGTTATGAACCAGCTAAGTTAGCTAGCTAGTCATGAACCAGCTAAGTTAGCTAGTTAACGTGATTCTACTAGACTACATCCAGGCTACATATTGAACTTCAATGATCTCCAGCCAGTGGTAGCAGCTACCCTTCAGCAGCTACTCTTCAGCAGCTACTCTTCAGCAGATACTCTTCAGCAGATACTCTTCAGCAGATACTCTTCAGTAGATACTCTTCAGTAGATACTCTTCAGCAGATACTCTTCAGCAGCTACTCTTCAGCAGATACTCTTCAGCAGATACTCTTCAGCAGATACTCTTCAGTAGATACTCTTCAGCAGCTACTCTTCAGTAGATACTCTTCAGCAGCTACTCTTCAGTAGATACTCTTCAGTAGATACTCTTCAGCAGCTACTCTTCAGTAGATACTCTTCAGCAGCTACTCTTCAGCAGCTACTCTTCAGCAGCTACTCTTCAGCAGCTACTCTTCCTGGGGTCCGGATATATGCATTTATGGTTAGATCAGAAACGCAATCATACTCATTGGCCTGTACAGAGAATTAAGTCAAGACCAGAAGTCCAAATCCATCTCCATCTATGGGTTAGGAAAGGGCTGATTTAGCAGCTGGCCAGTGCAGGACATCAACACAAACAGACCAGAAACAGACACGGTTTTCTGACAATGATGACATTTTGCATAGGATGTGATTTGATTGGTGTGAAGCCAAATCCAAACTGTCCTCCCGTGGGGGAGTTTTGCTGCGTCAGGACAATACATTGTTTAGCTCATCTCAACGCTGAGGTTATTAAAGATCCCATGGCACTTATCGTAAGAGTCGGGGTTGTTAACCCTCGGTGTCCTGGCTAAATTCTCAATCTGGCCCTCAAACCATCACAGTCACCTAATAATCCCCAGTTTACAATTGGCTCATTCATCCCCCTCCTCTCCCCTGTAACTATTCCCCAGGTCGTTGCTGCAAAAGAGAATGTATTCACAGTCAACTTACCTGGTAAAATAACAGATAAATAAATAATAAATAAAACGCTGATTAGCAAATGAGTTATTATTTATTTATTTATTTATTATCAAGGGAGGCGAAACGGTTGATGGCATCAATCAATTAAACGCTATAGTGGCAACATGTTATCATGTTTAGTTCCAGACAGCATCAGATACATGGGCTACACACACTGAGACAGAGGGGGCGCTGTTTCCCTGTTCAGACAGCATCAGATACATGGGCTACACACACTGAGACAGAGGGGGCGCTGTTTCCCTGTTCAGACAGCATCAGATACATGGGCTACACACACTGAGACAGAGGGGGCGCTGTTTCCCTGTTCAGACAGCATCAGATACATGGGCTACACACACTGAGACAGAGGGGGCGCTGTTTCCCTGTTCAGACAGCATCAGATACATGGGCTACACACACTGAGACAGAGGGGGCGCTGTTTCCCTGTCCAGACAGCATCAGATACATGGTCTACACACACTGAGACAGAGGGGGCGCTGTTTCCCTGTTCAGACAGCATCAGATACATGGGCTACACACACTGAGACAGAGCGGCGCTGTTTCCCTCGAATTGACGGAGAAGTATGAAAACACAGGTCAAATATTTGGGGAAGCCTGTTGGTCAAATATTTGGGGAAGCCTGTTGGTCAAATATTTGGGGAAGCCTGTTGATTAAATATTTGGGGAAGCCTGTTGGTTAAATATTTGGGGAAGCCTGTTGGTCAAATATTTGGGGAAGCCTGTTGGTTAAATATTTGGGGAAGCCTGTTGGTCAAATATTTGGGGAAGCCTGTTGGTTAAATATTTGGGGAAGCCTGTTGGTTAAATATTTGGGGAAGCCTGTTGGTTAAATATTTGGGGAAGCCTGTTGGTTAAATATTTGGGGAAGCCTGTTGGTTAAATATTTGGGGAAGCCTGTTGGTTAAATATTTGGGGAAGCCTGTTGGTCAAATATTTGGGGAAGCCTGTTGGTTAAATATTTGGGGAAGCCTGTTGGTTAAATATTTGGGGAAGCCTGTTGGTTAAATATTTGGGGAAGCCTGTTGGTCAAATATTTGGGGAAGCCTGGTCTACATAAATACACTCCACTGATGCTACAAGCGGTTTATAACTTTAGGGACGAAGATGATTGTTTAAAGGTCAGTAAATGAACAGTTTACACTGTGTGCTTCTGTTGCCCCTCGCATGGACCTCTTACAGGCTTTTTGACTGTAATGACACTTGACAATTCCAGACTCACCCATGGCGACAAACAGCACCCCAGCCAGCACCTGGAAGAGCAGCGACGACCCGATGAGGACCAGGACGGTGACGTAGTACCTGTAACGACGTATCATCTCTTAGACTCATCCTGCCTGGTGGCCAAAACCAGACGACTACAATGGAAATTCAGTGAGTCAGGAATCTTTATTGTCACAATTATTTTACACACACAAATATCCACTTGTGTTTTAAATTATCAATACCTGAAGTCTGGCCCCTGCTCCAGGACGGCCTTCAGCTGGGCAGCGTTGGCCATCAGCAGGGCCACGTCTAACATGCTCCCTGCCACTGTCTTCTTAGTGGCATAGTGGTTCATATTTAGACTGGTGTTGCCACCCTAGAGAGAGAGAGAGAGAGAGAGAGAGAGAGAGAGAGAGAGAGAGAGAGAGAGAGAGACAGAGAGAGAGAGACAGAGAGAGAGAGAGAGAGAGAGAGAGAGAGAGAGAGAGAGAGAGAGAGAGAGAGAAAGAAGAGAGATCAGATGGCTGTAACACAGAGAGAGAGATCCCAGCTGCAGAGAGACCACCAGACCAGACCAGTAGACCAACAGACCAGACCAGTAGACCACCAGACCAGACCAGTAGACCAACAGACCAGACCAGTAGACCACCAGACCAGACCAGTAGACCAACAGACCCCACCAGACCAGACCAGTAGACCATCAGAGAGAGACACAGACCAGACCAGTAGACAGACACAGAGAGAGACCAGAGACCAGAGACCAGACCAGAGACACAGAGAGAGAGAGAGAGAGAGAGAGAGAGAGAGACACAGAGAGAGAGAGACACAGACACAGACTAGACCAGTAGACCCTCAAGAGAGACCATCATACCAGACCATGAGTAGGCCACATCAACACTCCATCAGACAAGACCAGTTAGAGGGATCAGACCCCACTAGTTGTTTCTCACCTTTATACTAGAGACCAATCTGTAATCTGAACCCTCAAACTCCATCTAACGCACCAGACCAGTATCCAGAATACAATGTAGGAAACAGTGGTGAGGGGCTGGGACTATCAGTAACACCAGTTTAAACTAGAGACCAGAAAGACCATCAAACTCCATCAGTTGACTCAGACTGAATAGAT
>NW_025747364.1:27500-37500 GCF_021184085.1 Oncorhynchus gorbuscha | reverse complement strand
TTGCTTATTATCTCTCTCTCCCTCTCTCTCTCTCTCTCTCTCTCTCCCTCTCTCTCTCTCTCTCTCTCCTCTCTCTCTCCCTCTCTCTCTCTCTCCCTCTCTCTCTCTCTCTCTCTCTCTCTCTCTCTCCCTCTCTCTCTCTCTCTCTCTCTCTCTCTCCTCTCTCTCTCTCTCTCCCTCTCTCTCTCTCTCTCTCTGCTCTCTCTCTCCTCTCTCCCTCCCTCTCCTCTCCCCTCTCTCCTCTCCCTCTCTCCCTCTCCCTCTCTCCCTCTCCCTCTCTCCTCACGCCCCCTTCTCTAACTCTCTCTCTCTCTCTCTCTCTCTACCTCTCTACCTCTCTCCTCTCTCCCTCTCTCCGCCCCCTTCTCTAACTCTCTCCCTCTCTCTCTCTCTCTCTCTCTCTCTCTCTCTCTCTCTCTCTCTCTAGCTCTCTCCCTCTCTCTCTCTCCCTCTCTCACGCCCCCCTTCTCACTAACTCTCTCCCTCTCTCTCTCTCTCTCTCTCTCTCTCTCTCCCTCTCTCTCTCTCCCTCTCTCCGCCCCCCTTCTCACTAACTCTCTCTCTTTTCTCTCCTCTCTCCCTCTCTCTCCTCTCTCTCTATCTCCCTCCCTCCCTCCATCTCAATAACTATAAACCCTGAAAGCCTGTGGATACATATATGAAGGACTGTAGTGTTGGTAAAGTCTGGAGGCCTGTCTTTCCCTCCCTCAATAAATTCATTTTTCCTTTCCTGAAAGCAGGTTCCTCCACAACCAAGACCAGGCACACGTCTAGTAACCACACACACACACACACACGCACACACACACGCACACGCACACGCACACGCACACGCACACGCACGCACACAGGCACACAGGCACACAGGCACACACACACACGGGCACACAGGCTCAGGTTGAGTTCTACCACACACACTGTGGTGCTGTTTTAGTTAACAAGCAGGTTTATTTCTCTCTTTTTAAATAAACACCACGGGAGAGGTCTGGAATATTCCTCAAAGGGGGCTGTATACCAGCCCACAGGAAGTAAAACATCTCCCCTTACTGCTCATTGGCTACTCCCCTGGCCAATGGCGAATGGGAGGCTAGGAGTCGGCCAGAGTGGCACATTCTCCCCTCAGTTTTTTCTTTCTTTATTCTGTTTTACTCACTGTGTGTGTTGGCACGACGATAGAGACCTTTTATACTATTATTTATACAGGTATTTTCTATGGGGGGGGGGGGCAAGGGAAACATCTGAGACGGGAGAGACATTTTTGAGTTAACTGACCCCTACCTTACACTATGTAATTAACAAAAGACTAGCAAATTGTTCTTCTGAAACTGTAATTAGATAGTTTGACATGAAAAAACAGGTTGGGGCCTGGAGGGGCCTGGAGGGAACTGGAGGGGCCTGGGGAACTGGAGGGAACTGGAGGGAACTGGAGGGGCCTGGAGGGAACTGGAGGGGCCTGGAGGGAACTGGAGGGGCCTGGGGAACTGGGGGGGGGGGGGCCTGGAGGGGCCTGGAGGGTCTGGAGGGAACAAGGGGCCTGGAGGGGCCTGGAGGGAACTGGGGGGGGGGGCTGGAGGGGTCTGGAGGGGCCCTCCAGAGCCCTAACAGAGCAAACACTCACCCCTAACAGAGCAAACACTCACCCCTAACAGAGCAAACACTCACCCCTAACAGAGCAAACACTCACCCCTAACAGAACAAACACTCACCCCAAACAGAGCAAACACTCACCCCTAACAGAGCAAACACTCAACCCTAACAGAGCAAACACGCACAAAGACTAGAGGCAGCTAGAGGTTAATAAACCCTCACAAAGACTAACAGGCAGCAACAGCAAATAATCCCTCACAAAGACTGGCAGGCAGCTAGAGGTTAATAAACCCTCACAAAGACTAGAAGGCAGCTAGAGGTTAATAAACCCTCACAAAGACTAGCAGGCAGCTAGAGGTTAATAAACCCTCACAAAGACTAGCAGGCAGCTAGAGGTTAATAAACCCTCACAAAGACTAGCAGGCAGCTAGAGGTTAATAAACCCTCACAAAGACTAGCAGGCAGCTAGAGGTTAATAAACCCTCACAAAGACTGGCAGGCAGCTAGAGATGAATAATCCTCACAAAGACTAGCAGGCAGCTAGAGGTTAATAAACCCTCACAAAGACATAGCAGGCATTTAAGGTTAATAAACCCTCACAAAGACTGGCAGGCAGCTAGAGGTTAATAAACCCTCACAAAGACTAGAAGGCAGCTAGAGGTTAATAAACCCTCACAAAGACTGGCAGGCAGCTAGAGGTTAATAAACCCTCACAAAGACTAGAAGGCAGCTAGAGGTTAATAATCCCTCACAAAGACTGGCAGGCAGCTAGAGATGAATAATCCCTCACAAAGACTAGCAGGCAGCTAGAGGTTAATAATCCCTCACAAAGACTAGCAGGCAGCTAGAGGTTAATAAACCCTCACAAAGACTGGCAGGCAGCTAGAGGTTAATAAACCCTCACAAAGACTAGAAGGCAGCTAGAGGTTAATAAACCCTCACAAAGACTGGCAGGCAGCTAGAGGTTAATAAACCCTCACAAAGACTAGAAGGCAGCTAGAGGTTAATAAACCCTCACAAAGACTGGCAGGCAGCTAGAGGTTAATAAACCCTCACATAGACTAGCAGGCAGCTAGAGGTTAATAAACCCTCACATAGACTAGCAGGCAGCTAGAGGTTAATAAACCCTCACAAAGACTAGAAGGCAGCTAGAGGTTAATAAACCCTCACAAAGACTAGAAGGCAGCTAGAGGTTAATAAACCCACCAAAATGAACTAATAGGACACAGGTGTAAACAAAACAGACGGACACAAACGAAAAAGAAAAATGGATCAGTGGCAGCTAGTAGGCCGGCGACGACGACCGCCGAGCACCGCCCGAACAGGGAGACGAGACACCTTCTAGTAGGCCGGCGACGACGACCGCCGAACACCGCCCAAACAGGGAGACGAGACACCTTCTAGTAGGCCGGCGCTGACGACCGCCGAACACCGCCCAAACAGGGAGACGAGACACCTTCTAGTAGGCCGGCGCTGACGACCGCCGAGCACCGCCCGAAAAGTCGAGAAATGGATGTAGCAACTAAGGATTCTAGCTCCCTAAATTTTATCAGCATATCGATTGCGCAACCAGGGGTGGTAAAACCTTGGATCATTGTTACTCTAACTTCCGCGACGCATATAAGGCCCTGCCCCGCCCCCCTTTCGGAAAAGCTGACCACGACTCCATTTTGCTGATCCCTGCCTACAGGCAGAAATTAAAACAAGAGGCTCCCACGCTGAGGTCTGTCCAACGCTGGTCAGACCAAGCTGACTCTACACTCCAAGACTGCTTCCATCACGTGGACTGGGACATGTTTCGTATTGCGTCAGATGGGAATATTGACGAATACGCTGATTCGGTGTGCGAGTTCATTAGAACGTGCGTCGAAGATGTCGTTCCCATAGCAACGATAAAAACATTCCCTAACCAGAAACTGTGGATTGATGGCAGCATTCGCGTGAAACTGAAAGCGCGAACCACTGCTTTTAATCAGGGCAAGGTGTCTGGCAACATGACTGAATACAAACAGTGCAGCTATTCCCTCCGTAAGGCTATTAAACAAGCTAGGCGTCAGTACAGAGACAAAGTGGAATCTCAATTCAATGGCTCAGACATAAGAGGCATGTGGCAGGGTCTACAGTCAATCACGGACTACAAGATGAAATCCAGCCCAGTCACGGACCAGGATGTCTTGCTCCCAGGCAGACTAAATAACTTTTTTGCCCGCTTTGAGGACAATACAGTGCCACTGACACGGCCTGCAACGGAAACATGCGGTCTCTCTTTCACTGCAGCCGAGGTGAGCAAGACATTTAAACGTGTTAACCCTCGCAAGGCTGCAGGCCCAGACGGCATCCCCAGCCGCGCCCTCAGAGCATGCGCAGACCAGCTGGCCGGTGTGTTTACGGACATATTCAATCAATCCCTATACCAGTCTGCTGTTCCCACATGCTTCAAGAGGGCCACCATTGTTCCTGTTCCCAAGAAAGCTAAGGTAACTGAGCTAAACGACTACCGCCCCGTAGCACTCACTTCCGTCATCATGAAGTGCTTTGAGAGACTAGTCAAGGACCATATCACCTCCACCCTACCTGACACCCTAGACCCACTCCAATTTGCTTACCGCCCAAATAGGTCCACAGACGATGCAATCTCAACCACACTGCACACTGCCCTAACCCACCTGGACAAGAGGAATACCTATGTGAGAATGCTGTTCATCGACTACAGCTCGGCATTCAACACCATAGTACCCTCCAAGCTCGTCATCAAGCTCGAGACCCTGGGTCTCGACCCCCGCCCTGTGCAACTGGGTACTGGACTTCCTGACGGGCCGCCCCAGGTGGTGAGAGGGTAGGCAACAACATCTCCTCCCCGCTGATCCTCAACACGGGGCCCCACAAGGGTGCGTTCTGAGCCCTCTCCTGTACTCCCTGTTCACCCACGACTGCGTGGCCACGCACGCCCTCCAACTCAATCATCAAGTTTGCGGACGACACAACAGTGGTAGGCTTGATTACCAACAACGACGAGACGGCCTACAGGGAGGAGGTGAGGGCCCCTCGGAGTGTGGTGTCAGGAAAATAACCTCACACTCAACGTCAACAAAACTAAGGAGATGATTGTGGACTTCAGGAAACAGCAGAGGGAACACCCCCTATCCACATCGATGGAACAGTAGTGGAGAGGGTAGCTAGTTTTAAGTTCCTCGGCATACACATCACAGACAAACTGAATTGGTCCACTCACACTGACAGCGTCGTGAAGAAGGCGCAGCAGCGCCTATTCAACCTCAGGAGGCTGAAGAAATTGGCTTGTCACCAAAAGCACTCACAAACTTCTACAGATGCACAATCGAGAGCATCCTGGCGGGCTGTATCACCGCCTGGTACGGCAATTGCTCCGCCCTCAACCGTAAGGCTCTCCAGAGGGTAGTGAGGACTGCACAACGCATCACCGGGGGCAAACTACCTGCCCTCCAGGACACCTACACCACCCGTTGTTACAGGAAGGCCATAAAGATCATCAAGGACATCAACCACCGAACCACTGCCTGTTCACCCCGCTATCATCCAGAAGGCGAGGTCAGTACAGGTGCATCAAAGCTGGGACCGAGAGACTGAAAAACAGCTTCTATCTCAAGGCCATCAGACTGTTAAACAGCCACCACTAACACTGAGTGGCTGCTGCCAACACACTGTCATTGACACTGACCCAACTCCAGCCATTTTAATAATGGGAATTGATGGGAAATGATGTAAATATATCACTAGCCACTTTAAACAATGCTACCTTATATAATGTTACTTACCCTACATTATTCATCTCATATGCATATGTATATACTGTACTCTACATCATCGACTGCATCCTTATGTAACACATGTATCACTAGCCACTTTAACTATGCCACTTTGTTTACTTTGTCTACACACTCATCTCATATGTATATACTGTACTCGATACCATCTACTGTATGCTGCTCTGTACCATCACTCATTCATATATCCTTATGTACATGTTCCTTATCCCCTTACACTGTGTATAAGACAGTAGTTTTGGAATTGTTAGTTAGATTACTTGTTGGTTATCACTGCATTGTCGGAACTAGAAGCACAAGCATTTCGCTACACTCGCATTAACATCTGCTAACCATGTGTATGTGACAAATAAAATTTGATTTGATTTGATTTGATTTAGCTTTGAGGGAACAGAACATTTTTACAAATGTGACAAATGTCAGTCAGCAGTCATTTTCAAATTCATTGATTGAACTGAGTTGTAGGCAATTGAGCCCTAAATGTGTAACCAAGGAAGACTAGTTGTGTGGTGAAACTGTAGTTAGTTCTACAGTAAACAGGCTGGAGGGGAATGTGTGAAACTGTAGTTAGTTCTACAGTAAACAGGCTGGAGGGGAATGTGTGAAACTGTAGTTAGATCTACAGTAAACAGGCTGGAGGGGAATGTGTGAAACTGTAGTTAGATCTACAGTAAACAGGCTGGAGGGGAATGTGTGAAACTGTAGTTAGTTCTACAGTAAACAGGCTGGAGGGGAATGTGTGAAAATGTAGTTAGTTCTACCGTAAACAGGCTTTAGGGGAATGTGTGAAACTGTAGTTAGTTCTACAGTAAACAGGCTGGAGGGGAATGTGTGAAACTGTAGTTAGATCTACAGTAAACAGGCTGGGGGGAATGTGTGAAACTGTAGTTAGTTCTACAGTAAACAGGCTGGAGGGGAATGTGTGAAAATGTAGTTAGTTCTACCGTAAACAGGCTTTAGGGAATGTGTGAAACTGTAGTTAGTTCTACAGTAAACAGGCTGGGGGAATGTGTGAAACTGTAGTTAGTTCTACAGTAAACAGGCTGGAGGGGAATGTGTGAAACAGTTAATCTACAGTAAACAGGCTGGAGGGAATGTGTGAAACTGTAGTTAGATCTACAGTAAACAGGCTGGAGGGGAATGTGTGAAACTGTAGTTAGTTCTACCGTAAACAGGCTGGAGGGGAATGTGTGAAACTGTAGTTAGTTCTACAGTAAACAGGCTGGAGGGGAATGTGTGAAACTGTAGTTAGATCTACAGTAAACAGGCTGGAGTTAGATCTACAGTAAACAGGCTGAGGAATGTGAAACTGTAGTTAGATCTACAGTAAACAGGCTGGAGGGGAATGTGTGAAACTGTAGTTAGATCTACAGTAAACAGGCTGGAGGGGAATGTGTGAAACTGTAGTTAGTTCTACCGTAAACAGGCTGGAGGGGAATGTGTGAAACTGTAGTTAGTTCTACAGTAAACAGGCTGGAGGGAATGTGTGAAACTGTAGTTAGATCTACAGTAAACAGGCTGGAGGGGGAATGTGTGAAACTGTAGTTAGATCTACAGTAAACAGGCTGGAGGAATGTGTGAAACTGTAGTTAGTTCTACAGTAAACAGGCTGGAGGGGAATGTGAAACTGTAGTTAGTTCTACAGTAAACAGGCTGGAGGGGAATGTGTGAAACTGTAGTTAGTTCTACAATAAACAGGCTGGAGGGGAATGTGTGAAACTGTAGTTAGATCTACAGTAAACAGGCTGGGGGAATGTGTGAAACTGTAGTTAGTTCTACAATAAACAGGCTGGAGGGGAATGTGTGAAACTGTAGTTAGATCTACAGTAAACAGGCTGGAGGGGAATGTGTGAAACTGTAGTTAGATCTACAGTAAACAGGCTGGAGGGGAATGTGTGAAACTGTAGTTAGTTCTACCGTAAACAGGCTGGAGGGGAATGTGTGAAACTGTAGTTAGTTCTACAGTAAACAGGCTGGAGGGAATGTGTGAAACTGTAGTTAGATCTACAGTAAACAGGCTGGAGGGGAATGTGTGAAACTGTAGTTAGATCTACAGTAAACAGGCTGGAGGGAATGTGAAACTGTAGTTAGTTCTACAGTAAACAGGCTGGAGGAATGTGTGAAACTGTAGTTAGTTCTACAGTAAACAGGCTGGAGGAATGTGTGAAACTGTAGTTAGTTCTACAATAAACAGGCTGGAGGGAATGTGTGAAACTGTAGTTAGATCTACAGTAAAAGGCTGGAGGAATGTGTGAAACTGAGGCTGGAGGGAATTGAAACTGTAGTTAGTTCTACAATAAACAGGCTGGAGGGGAATGTGTGAAACTGTAGTTAGATCTACAGTAAACAGGCTGGAGGAATGTGTGAACTGGTCTCTCCTGTGATTGAAGGAGGGACGTTTTAAGACAAGAGAACAACGTGCCCAGATGTCCTCAGCACCTTCCACCTCTCCAGTAGAGTCTCCACCCACCCAACACTACCTGGCATCCCTAACCCGTTGACAACTTCAGTGCTCCTCTTCAAGGCTGTTTAGTTCAAGGTCTCGTTGAGGTTACTCTACCACCTCCACCCCTCACCTCCTTTACTCTGAGACATGGCTGTAGACCACAATGGATTCAGACACCATGAGAGTCTACCGACTTGTCTCTAGGCAACTAACCTCCTACCAGCCTTACAGGACAGGACTGAGTCAGGGTTATATAGCAGCTATAGATCCAACTAACCTCCTACCAGCCTTACAGGACAGGACTGAGTCAGGTTATATAGCAGCTATAGATCCAACTAACCTCCTACCAGCCTTACAGGACAGGACTGAGTCAGGGTTATATAGCAGCTATAGATCCAACTAACCTCCTACCAGCCTTACAGGACAGGACTGAGTCAGGGTTATATAGCAGCTATAGATCCAACTAACCTCCTACCAGCCTTACAGGACAGGACTGAGTCAGGGGTTATATAGCAGCTATAGATCCAACTAACCTCCTACCAGCCTTACAGGACAGGACTGAGTCAGGGTTATATAGCAGCTATAGATCCAACTAACCTCCTACCAGCCTTACAGGACAGGACTGAGGCAGGGTTATATAGCAGCTATAGATCCAACTAACCTCCTACCAGCCTTACAGGACAGGACTGAGTCAGGGTTATATAACAGCTATAGATCCAAGAGACCTGACCAGGAGACCTGACCATTATAGGCCCTACACTCAGAAAAAAAGGTGCTATCAAATCAAATCAAATTGTATTGGTCACATACACATATTTAGCAGATGTTATTGCTACATTTAAATGTAAATGTAATGTGTAGCGAAATACTTGTGTTTCTAGCTCCAACAGTACAGTAATATCTAACAACACACAAATCGAAAGTCAAAGAATGGAATAAAGGAATATATAAATATTAGGACGAACAATGTCAGTGGCATTGACTAAAATACAGTAGAATAGAATACAGTATGAGATGAGTAGAGCAGTGTGTAAATATTATTAAAGTGACCAGTGATTCCATGTCTATAGGACAGCAGCCTCTAAGGTGCAGGGTTGAGTAACTGGGTGGTAGCCGGCTAGTGATGACTATTTAACAGTCTGATGGCCTTGAGATAGAAGCTGTTTTTCAGTCTCTCGGTCCCAGCTTTGATGCACGCTAACCAAGCTGCACGCATTCAACCCGGAAGCCAGCCGCACCAATGTGTCGGAGGAAACACCGTGCACCTGGTGACCTTGGTTAGTGCCCGGCCCGCCACAGGAGTCGCTGGTGCGCAATGAGACAAGAATATCCTTACCGGCCAAACCCTCCCTAACCCAGACGACGCTATGCCAAACCCTCCCTAGCCCGGACGGCGCTATGCCAAACCCTCCCTAACCCGGACGACGCTATGCCAAACCCTCCCTAACCCGGACGGCGCTATGCCAAACCCTCCCTAACACAGACGGCGCTGGGCCAAACTCTCCCTAACCCGGACGACGCTGGGACAAACCCTCCCTAACCCGGACGACGCTGGGCCAAACCCTCCCTAACCCGGACAACGCTGGGCCAAACCCTCCCTAACCCGGACGACGCTGGGCCAAACCCTCCCTAACCCAGACGACGCTATGCCAAACCCTCCCTAACCCGGACGACGCTGGGCCAAACCCTCCCTAACCCGGACGACGCTGGGCCAACCCCTCCCTAACCCGGACGACGCTGGGCCAAACCCTCCCTAACCCGGATGACGCTGGGCCAAACCCTCCCCTAACCCGGACGACGCTATGCCAAACCCTCCCTAACCCGGACGGCGCTATGCCAAACCCTCCCTAATACGCCAAACCCTCCCTAACCCAGACGACGCTAGGCCAAACCCTCCCTAACCCGGACGACGCTGGGCCAAACCCTCCCTAACCCAGACGACGCTATGCCAAACCCTCCCTAACCCGGACAACGCTGGGCCAAACCCTCCCTAACCCGGACGACGCTGGGCCAAACCCTCCCTAACCCAGACGACGCTATGCCAAACCCTCCCTAACCCGGACGACGCTGGGCCAAACCCTCCCTAACCCGGACGACGCTGGGCCAAACCCTCCCTAACCCGGACGACGCTGGGCCAAACCCTCCCTAACCCGGACGACGCTGG
>NW_025747364.1:15000-22500 GCF_021184085.1 Oncorhynchus gorbuscha | reverse complement strand
TATAACCTAGCTATGTCAGTCCTGAGCTCCTTTATAACCTAGCTATGTCAGTCCTGAGCTCCTTTATAACCTAGCTATGTCAGTCCTGAGCTCCAGTCCTGAGCTCCTTTATAATCTAGCTATGTCAGTCCTGAGCTCCAGTCCTGAGCTCCTTTATAACCTAGGTATGTCAGTCCTGAGCTCCTTTATAACCTAGCTATGTCAGTCCTGAGCTCCTTTATAACCTAGCTATGTCAGTCCTGAGCTCCTTTATAACCTAGCTATGTCAGTCCTGAGCTCCTTTATAACCTAGCTATGTCAGTCCTGAGCTCCAGTCCTGAGCTCCTTTATAACCTAGGTATGTCATGTCATGCAGGTGAAAGAGGACCCAAAAGCGACTTAACAGAAACAGAGTTTATTCAAGTCCAAACAGAAAACGACAATTCCTGAATCCTTAACAGGAAATGTCCAAACAGGGAATAACAGAAATCCTCTAGTCTGTAGAGGGGAATAACAGGAGAAGCGGCCACAGACTGCAGGTCGCTTCGGGTAGGCGCAGGCCGTAGCTGACAGAGACACCTGCTCACACGCAGCATCTGATGAAGGCAAAAAACACGACAGGACAGGGCGATACACAATCACAGCACGGTGAATACTAAACAAGGAACCGACGGGACAGGAACGGAACACAAAGGAAGAAATAGGGACTCTAATCAGGGGAAAGGATCGGGAACAGGTGTGGGAAGACTAAATGATTGATTAGGGGAATAGGAACAGCTGGGAGCAGGAACGGAACGATAGAGAGAAGAGAGAGCGAGAGAGTGAGAGAGGGAGGGGGAGAGAGAGGGATAGAAAGAGGGAAAGAACCTAACAAGACCAGCAGAGGGAAACGAATAGAATGGGGAGCACAGGGACAAGACATGATAATAAATGACAAACATGACAGTACCCCCCCACTCACCGAGCGCCTCCTGGCGCACTCGAGGAGGAATCCTGGCGGCAACGGAGGAAATCATCGATGAGTGAACGGTCCAGCACGTCCCGAGACGGAACCCAACTCCTCTCCTCAGGACCGTAACCCTCCCAATCCACTAAGTATTGGTGACCCCGTCCCCGAGAACGCATGTCCATGATCTTATGTACCTTGTAAATAGGTGCGCTCTCGACAAGGACGGGAGGGGGGAGGGAAGACGAACGGGGTGCGAAGAAAGGGCTTAACACAGGAGACATGGAAGACAGGATGGACGCGACGAAGATGTCGCGGAAGAAGCAGTCGCACAGCGACAGGATTGACGACCTGGGAGACACGGAACGGACCAATGAACCGCGGAGTCAACTTACGAGAAGCTGTCGTAAGAGGAAGGTTGCGAGTGGAAAGCCACACTCTCTGGCCGCAACAATACCTTGGACTCTTAATCCTGCGTTTATTGGCGGCTCTCACAGTCTTCCCCGCAGACAAAGGCAGACCGGTAATGAAGTCTAAGGCGATGTGAGACCATGGTCGAGAAGGAATGGGGAGCGGTCTGAGACGACCGGCAGGAGGAGAGTTACCCGACTTAGTCTGCGCGCAGTCCGAACAAGCAGCCACGAAACGGCGCGTGTCACGCTCCTGAGTCGGCCACCAAAAGCGCTGGCGAATAGACGCAAGAGTGCCTCGAACACCGGGATGACCAGCTAACTTGGCAGAGTGAGCCCACTGAAGAACAGCCAGACGAGTGGAAACAGGAACGAAAAGGAGGTTACTAGGACAAGCGCGCGGCGACGCAGTGTGCGTGAGTGCTTGCTTAACCTGTCTTTCAATTCCCCAGACTGTTAACCCGACAACACGCCCATAAGGAAGAATCCCCTCGGGATCAGTAGAAGCCACAGAAGAACTAAACAGACGGGATAAGGCATCAGGCTTGGTGTTCTTGCTACCCGGACGGTAAGAAATCACAAACTCGAAACGAGCGAAAAACAACGCCCAACGAGCTTGACGGGCATTAAGTCGTTTGGCAGAACGGATGTACTCAAGGTTCTTATGGTCTGTCCAAACGACAAAAGGAACGGTCGCCCTCCAACCACTGTCGCCATTCGCCTAGGGCTAAGCGGATGGCGAGCAGTTCACGGTTACCCACATCATAGTTGCGCTCAGATGGCGACAGGCGATGAGAAAAATAAGCGCAAGGATGAACCTTCTCGTCAGACTGGAAGCGCTGGGATAGAATGGCTCCCACGCCTACCTCTGAAGCGTCAACCTCGACAATGAATTGTCTAGTGACGTCAGGAGTAACGAGGATAGGAGCGGACGTAAAACGTTCTTTTAGAAGATCAAAAGCTCCCTGGGCGGAACCGGACCACTTAAAACACGTCTTGACAGAAGTAAGAGCTGTGAGAGGGGCAGCAACTTGACCGAAATTACGAATGAAACGGCGATAGAAATTAGCGAAACCTAAAAAGCGCTGCAACTCGACACGTGACCTTGGAACGGGCCAATCACTGACAGCTTGGACCTTAGCGGAATCCATCTGAATGCCTTCAGCGGAAATAACGGAACCGAGAAAAGTAACGGAGGAGACATGAAAAGAGCACTTCTCAGCCTTTACGTAGAGACAATTCTCTAAAAGGCGCTGTAGAACACGTCGAACGTGCTGAACATGAATCTCGAGTGACGGAGAAAAAATCAGGATATCGTCAAGATAGACAAAAACAAAGATGTTCAGCATGTCTCTCAGAACATCATTAACTAATGCCTGAAAAACAGCTGGCGCATTGGCGAGACCGAACGGCAGAACCCGGTACTCAAAATGCCCTAACGGAGTGTTAAACGCCGTTTTCCACTCGTCCCCCTCTCTGATGCGCACGAGATGGTAAGCGTTACGAAGGTCCAACTTAGTAACGCACCTGGCTCCCTGCAGAATCTCGAAGGCTGATGACATAAGGGGAAGCGGATAACGATTCTTAACCGTTATGTCATTCAGCCCTCGATAATCCACGCAGGGGCGCAGAGTACCGTCCTTCTTCTTAACAAAAACGAACCCCGCCCCGGCCGGAGAAGAAGAAGGCACTATGGTACCGGCGTCAAGAGACACAGACAAATAATCCTCGAGAGCCTTACGTTCGGGAGCCGACAGAGAGTATAGTCTACCTCGAGGAGGAGTGGTCCCCGGAAGGAGATCAATACTACAATCATACGACCGGTGAGGAGGAAGGGAGTTGGCTCGGGACCGACTGAAGACCGTGCGCAGATCATGATATTCCTCCGGCACTCCTGTCAAATCGCCAGGTTCCTCCTGAGAAGTAGGGACAGAAGAAACGGGAGGGATGGCAGACATTAAACACTTCACATGACAAGAAACGTTCCAGGATAGGATAGAATTACTAGACCAATTAATAGAAGGATTATGACATACTAGCCAGGGATGACCCAAAACAACAGGAGTAAACGGTGAACGGAAAATCAAAAAAGAAATAGTCTCACTGTGGTTACCAGATACTGTGAGAGTTAAAGGTAGTGTCTCAAATTTGATACTGGGAAGATGACTACCATCTAAGGCAAACATGGGCGTAGGCTTGTCTAACGGTCTGAAAGGAATGTTATGTTTCCGAACCCATGCTTCGTCCATGAAACAACCCTCAGCCCCAGAGTCAATCAAGGCACTGCATGTAGCACCGAACCGGTCCAGCGTAGATGGACCGACATAGTAGTACAAGATCTAGATGAAGAGACCAGAGTAGTAGCGCTCACCAGTAGCCCTCCGTTTACTGATGGGCTCTGGCCTCTTACTGGACATGAATTAACAAAATGTCCAGCAACTCCGCAATAGAGGCACAGGCGGTTGGTGATCCTCCGTTCCCTCTCCTTAGTCGAGATGCGAATCCCTCCCAGCTGCATGGGCTCAGTCTCAAAGCCAGAGGAGGGAGATGGTTGCGATGCGGAGCAGGGAAACACCGTTGATGCGAGCTCTCTTCCACGAGCCCGGTGACGAAGATCTACCCGTCGTTCTATGCGGATGGCGAGAGCAATCAAAGAGTCCACATCTGAAGGAACCTCCCGGGAGAGAATCTCATCCTTAACCACTGCGTGGAGTCCCTCCAGAAAACGAGCGAGCAGCGCCGGCTCGTTCCACTCACTAGAGGCAGCAAGAGTGCGAAACTCAATAGAATAATCCGTTATGGACCGTTCACCTTGGCATAAGGAAGCCAGGGCCCTAGAAGCCTCCCTACCAAAAACTGAACGGTCAAAAACCCGAATCATCTCCTCTTTAAAGTTCTGGAACTTGTTAGAGCAATCAGCCCTTGCCTCCCAGATAGCTGTGCCCCATTCTCGAGCCCGGCCAGTAAGGAGTGAAATGACGTAAGCAACCCGAGCTCTCTCTCTAGAGTATGTGTTGGGTTGGAGAGAGAACACAATCTCACACTGCGTGAGAAAGGAGCGGCACTCAGTGGGCTGCCCGGAGTAGCAAGGTGGGTTATTAACCCTAGGTTCTGGAGGCTCGGCAGGCCAGGAAGTAACAGGTGGCACGAGACGTAGACTCTGGAACTGTCCAGAGAGGTCGGAAACCTGAGCGGCCAGGTTCTCCACGGCATGGCGAGCAGCAGACAATTCCTGCTCGTGTCTGCCGAGCATGGCTCCTTGGATCTTGACGGCAGTGTAACGAGCGTCTGAAGTCGCTGGGTCCATTCCTTGGTCGGTTCCTTCTGTCATGCAGGTGAAAGAGGACCCAAAAGCGACTTAACAGAAACAGAGTTTATTCAAGTCCAAACAGAAAACGACAATTCCTGAATCCTTAACAGGAAATGTCCAAACAGGGAATAACAGAAATCCTCTAGTCTGTAGAGGGGAATAACAGGAGAAGCGGCCACAGACTGCAGGTCGCTTCGGGTAGGCGCAGGCCGTAGCTGACAGAGACACCTGCTCACACGCAGCATCTGATGAAGGCAAAAAACACGACAGGACAGGGCGATACACAATCACAGCACGGTGAATACTAAACAAGGAACCGACGGGACAGGAACGGAACACAAAGGAAGAAATAGGGACTCTAATCAGGGGAAAGGATCGGGAACAGGTGTGGGAAGACTAAATGATTGATTAGGGGAATAGGAACAGCTGGGAGCAGGAACGGAATGATAGAGAGAAGAGAGAGCGAGAGAGTGAGAGAGGGAGGGGGAGAGAGAGGGATAGAAAGAGGGAAAGAACCTAACAAGACCAGCAGAGGGAAACGAATAGAATGGGGAGCACAGGGACAAGACATGATAATAAATGACAAACATGACATGTCAGTCCTGAGCTCCTTTATAACCTAGCTATGTCAGTCCTGAGCTCCTTTATAACCCAGCTATGTCAGTCCTGAGCTCCTTTATAACCTAGCTATGTCAGTCCTGAGCTCCTTTATAACCTAGGCTATGTCAGTCCTGAGCTCCAGTCCTGAGCTCCTTTATAATCTAGCTATGTCAGTCCTGAGCTCCAGTCCTGAGCTCCTTTATAACCTAGGTATGTCAGTCCTGAGCTCCTTTATAACCTAGCTATGTCAGTCCTGAGCTCCTTTATAACCTAGCTATGTCAGTCCTGAGCTCCTTTATAACCTAGCTATGTCAGTCCTGAGCTCCTTTATAACCTAGCTATGTCAGTCCTGAGCTCCAGTCCTGAGCTCCTTTATAACCTAGGTATGTCAGTCCTGAGCTCCTTTATAACCTAGCTATGTCAGTCCTGAGCTCCTTTATAACCTAGCTATGTCAGTCCTGAGCTCCTTTATAACCTAGCTATGTCAGTCCTGAGCTCCTTTATAACCTAGCTATGTCAGTCCTGAGCTCCTTTATAACCCAGCTATGTCAGTCCTGAGCTCCTTTATAACCGAGCTATGTCAGTCCTGAGCTCCTTTATAACCTAGGCTATGTCAGTCCTGAGCTCCTTTATAACCTAGCTATGTCAGTCCTGAGCTCCTTTATAACCCAGCTATGTCAGTCCTGAGCTCCATTATAACCTAGGCTATGTCAGTCCTGAGCTCCTTTATAACCTAGCTATGTCAGTCCTGAGCTCCTTTATAACCGAGCTATGTCAGTCCTGAGCTCCTTTATAACCTAGCTATGTCAGTCCTGAGCTCCTTTATAACCTAGCTATGTCAGTCCTGAGCTCCAGTCCTGAGCTCCTTTATAACCTAGGTATGTCAGTCCTGAGCTCCTTTATAACCCAGCTATGTCAGTCCTGAGCTCCTTTATAACCTAGCTATGTCAGTCCTGAGCTCCTTTATAACCTAGCTATGTCAGTCCTGAGCTCCTTTATAACCTAGCTATGTCAGTCCTGAGCTCCAGTCCTGAGCTCCTTTATAATCTAGGTATGTCAGTCCTGAGCTCCTTTATAACCCAGCTATGTCAGTCCTGAGCTCCTTTATAACCTAGCTATGTCAGTCCTGAGCTCCTTTATAACCTAGCTATGTCAGTCCTGAGCTCCTTTATAACCTAGCTATGTCAGTCCTGAGCTCCAGTCCTGAGCTCCTTTATAACCTAGCTATGTCAGTCCTGAGCTCCAGTCCTGAGCTCCTTTATAACCTAGGTATGTCAGTCCTGAGCTCCTTTATAACCTAGCTATGTCAGTCAGTCCTGAGTCCTGAGCTCCTTTATAACCTAGCTATGTCAGTCCTGAGCTCCTTTATAACCTAGCTATGTCAGTCCTGAGCTCCAGTCCTGAGCTCCTTTATAACCTAGCTATGTCAGTCCTGAGCTCCAGTCCTGAGCTCCTTTATAACCTAGGTATGTCAGTCCTGAGCTCCTTTATAACCTAGCTATGTCAGTCCTGAGCTCCTTTATAACCTAGCTATGTCAGTCCTGAGCTCCTTTATAACCTAGCTATGTCAGTCCTGAGCTCCTTTATAACCTAGCTATGTCAGTCCTGAGCTCCAGTCCTGAGCTCCTTTATAACCTAGGTATGTCAGTCCTGAGCTCCAGTCCTTCCTTTATAACCTAGCTATGTCAGTCCTGAGCTCCTTTATAACCTAGCTATGTCAGTCCTGAGCTCCTTTATAACCTAGCTATGTCAGTCCTGAGCTCCTTTATAACCTAGCTATGTCAGTCCTGAGCTCCTTTTTATAACCTGAGCTATGTCAGTCCTGTCAGTCCTCCTTTATAACCTAGCTATGTCAGTCCTGAGCTCCTTTATAACCTAGCTATGTCAGTCCTGAGCTCCTTTATAACCTAGCTATGTCAGTCCTGAGCTCCTTTATAACCTAGCTATGTCAGTCCTGAGCTCCTTTATAACCTAGCTATGTCAGTCCTGAGCTCCTTTATAACCTAGCTATGTCAGTCCTGAGCTCCTTTATAACCTAGCTATGTCAGTCCTGAGCTCCTTTATAACCTAGCTATGTCAGTCCTGAGCTCCTTTATAACCTAGCTATGTCAGTCCTGAGCTCCAGTCCTGAGCTCCTTTATAACCTAGGTATGTCAGTCCTGAGCTCCTTTATAACCTAGCTATGTCAGTCCTGAGCTCCTTTATAACCTAGCTATGTCAGTCCTGAGCTCCTTTATAACCTAGCTATGTCAGTC
>NW_025747364.1:0-10000 GCF_021184085.1 Oncorhynchus gorbuscha | reverse complement strand
TTTGTATTATTTGGGATTGCGGCTGATTAGGGGTGTGTCTAGTTAGGCTTGGTTGCCTGGGGCGATTCTCAATCAGAGTCAGGTGCTTGTCGTTGTCTCTGATTGAGAACCGTATTTAGACAGCCTGACTTTCGCGTTGTATTTTGTGGGTGTTTGTTCCTGTCTCTGTGTAGTGTTCACCAGATAGGCTGTAATAGGTTTCACGTTCCGTTTGTTGTTTTTGTATTTATTCTGTTATTTCATGTACCGCGATTATCTTCATTAAAGTCATGAGTAACCTACACGCTGCATTTCGGTCTGACTCTCTTCTTACTACAGACGAACGACGTTACAAGTATTCAGTAATATAAAGACCAGTTCTGTTAGGAAGTCTCCAGTATTCAGTAATATAAAGACCAGTTCTGTTAGGAAGTCTCCAGTATTCAGTAATATAAAGACCAGTTCTGTTAGGAAGTCTCCAGTATTCAGTAATATAAAGACCAGTTCTGTTAGGAAGTCTCCAGTATTCAGTAATATAAAGACCAGTTCTGTTAGGAAGTCTCCAGTATTCAGTAATATAAAGACCAGTTCTGTTAGGAAGTCTCCAGTATTCAGTAATATAAAGACCAGTTCTGTTAGGAAGTCTCCAGTATTCAGTAATATAAAGACCAGTTCTGTTAGGAAGTCTCCAGTATTCAGTAATATAAAGACCAGTTCTGTTAGGAAGTCTCCAGTATTCAGTAATATAAAGACCAGTTCTGTTAGGAAGTCTCCAGTATTCAGTAATATAAAGACCAGTTCTGTTAGGAAGTCTCCAGTATTCAGTAATATAAAGACCAGTTCTGTTAGGAAGTCTCCAGTATTCAGTAATATAAAGACCAGTTCTGTTAGGAAGTCTCCAGTATTCAGTAATATAAAGACCAGTTCTGTTAGGAAGTCTCCAGTATTCAGTAATATAAAGACCAGTTCTGTTAGGAAGTCTCCAGTATTCAGTAATATAAAGACCAGTTCTGTTAGGAAGTCTCCAGTATTCAGTAATATAAAGACCAGTTCTGTTAGGAAGTCTCCAGTATTCAGTAATATAAAGACCAGTTCTGTTAGGAAGTCTCCAGTATTCAGTAATATAAAGACCAGTTCTGTTAGGAAGTCTCCAGTATTCAGTAATATAAAGACCAGTTCTGTTAGGAAGTCTCCAGTATTCAGTAATATAAAGACCAGTTCTGTTAGGAAGTCTCCAGTATTCAGTAATATAAAGACCAGTTCTGTTAGGAAGTCTCCAGTATTCAGTAATATAAAGACCAGTTCTGTTAGGAAGTCTCCAGTATTCAGTAATATAAAGACCAGTTCTGTTAGGAAGTCTCCAGTATTCAGTAATATAAAGACCAGTTCTGTTAGGAAGTCTCCAGTATTGGGTAAAGGAGCACAGTGAACAACAACAGAGCTATGAGAAATGAATGGTGGGTAATATCCTGTTACTGCATGTAACAGAGAGTCACCAGTATCAGCTAAGAGAGCATTGTGACAACAGAACTGCAAACACCACAAATAGCTAAAATACCTTGTCCTATCTTTAATGATAGTTTACTGCAACAGAGAACATAGAATGAAAACAAGGAGTTTTCTCTAGTTAAACATCCCCTCACTGCATAGTGATGTGGCGACAGATGACAGTTAGGTTAAAACATGCTAATGTCTATAACTGTACCAAATGGAGACGGGGTGTGGAGACTGATCTCATCCCACAGGGCTTAGTGCAGCTGTCTTAACTCTGTTGACCCCTCACACACACACACACACACACACACACACACACACACACACACACACACACACACACACACACACACACACACACACACACACACACACACACACACACACACACACACACACACACACACACACACACACACCCTTCATGGTTCCACATGTAGGGTCCCAGTGGCTGAACAGAAACAGAGGCAGCAGTGTTAGATTTACAACACTGTGATTTAATGCCTGATTCCACCCCACACAGGTCTGGTTACCAGGGATGAAACTCTACCCATAGAGATGTTACAGGTCTGGTTACCAGGGATGAAACTCTACCCATAGAGATGTCACAGGTCTGGTTACCAGGGATGAAACTCTACCCATAGAGATGTCACAGGTCTGGTTACCAGGGATGAAACTCTACCCATAGAGATGTCACAGGTCTGGTTACCAGGGATGAAACTCTACCCATAGAGATGTCACAGGTCTGGTTACCAGGGATGAAACTCTACCCATAGAGATGTCACAGGTCTGGTTACCAGGGATGAAACTCTACCCATAGAGATGTCACAGGTCTGGTTACCAGGGATGAAACTCTACCCATAGAGATGTTACAGGTCTGGTTACCAGGGATGAAACTCTACCCATAGAGATGTCAAAGGTCTGGTTACCAGGGATGAAACTCTACCCATAGAGATGTCACAGGTCTGGTTAAGGGATGAAACTCTACCAGTTACAGGTCTGGTTACCAGGGATGAAGTCTCCATAGAGATGTTACAGGTCTGGTTCAGATGAAACTCTACCCATAAGAGTCACAGGTCTGTTACCAGGGATGAAACTCTACCCATAGAGTGTTACAGGTCAGTTAAGGGATGAAACTCTACCCATAGAGATGTCACAGGTCTGGTTAGGGATGAAAGTCTACCCATAGAGATGTTACATTCAGATGAAACTCTACCCATAGAGATGTTACAGGTCTGGTTACCAGGGATGAAACTCTACCCATAGAGATGTTACAGGTCTGGTTAGGAAGGATGAAATATAAAGACCAGTTCTGTTATGAAACTCTACCCATAGAGATGTTACAGGTCTGGTTACCAGTCTTAGTAATATAAAGTCCAGTTCTGTATAGAGATGTTACAGGTCTGGTTAGGGTGAAACTCAGTAATATAAATGACCAGTTCTGTTAGGAAGTCTCCAGATTCAGGTAATATAAAGACTCAGTTCTGTTAGGAAGTGAAACTCTACCCATAGAGATGTCACAGTCTGGTTACCAGGGATTCAGTAATCTAAAGATGTTACAGGTCTGGTTACCAGGGATCTCTACCCATATAAAGAGATGTTAGGTCTGGTTCCAGGATTCTAATATAAAGTCCAGGTCTGGTTCAGGGATGAAACTCTAATATAAAGACCAGGTCTGGTTCCAGTATTCACTCTAATATAAAGACAGTTCTGTTAGGAAAACTCAGTATTCAGTAATATAAAGACCAGTTCTGTTACCAGGGATGAGTCTCTATTCATAATATGTTACAGGTCTGTTCTCTCCAGTAGATGTTACAGGTCTGGTTACCAGGGATGAAACTCTATCATAAGATGTCACAGGTCTGGTTACCAGGGATGAAACTCTACCCATAGAGATGTCACAGGTCTGGTTAGGAGGGATGAAACTCTACCCATATAATGTTACAGGTCTGGTTACCAGGGATGAAACTCTACCCATAGAGACCAGTCTGGTTACCAGGGATGAAACTCTACCCATAGAGATGTTACAGGTCTGTCTCCAGGATGAAACTCTAATAGAATGTCCAGGTCTGGTTACCAGGGATGAAACTCTACCCATAGAGATGTTAAAAGACCAGGTCTACCAGGGATGAAACTCTACCCATAGTTTCTGCAACAGGAGATGTCTCCTAGGTCTGGTTACCAGGGATGAAACTCTACCCATAGAGATGACAGGTCTGGTTACCTCTCTACCCATAGAGATGTCAAAGGTCACCAGGATCTCTACCCATAGAGCATGTTACAGGTCTGGTTACAGAACTCTACCCATAGAGATGTCAAATCTGGTTACCAGGGATGCAACTCTACCCATAGAGATGTTACAGGTCTGGTTAATGAAACTCTACCCATAGAGATGTCAAAGGTCTGGTTCCAGGATGAAACTCTACCCATAGAGATGTCACAGGTCTGGTTACCAGGGATCAACTCACCATAGAGATGTCAACAGGTCTGGTTACCAGGGATGAAACTCTACCCATAGAGATGTCAAGGTCTGGTTACCAGGGATGAAACTCTACCCAGAGATGTTACAGGTCTGGTTAACAGGGATGAAACTCTACCCATAGAGATGTCAAAGGTCTGGTTACCAGGGATGAAACTCTACCCATAGAGATGTCACAGGTCTGGTTACCAGGGATGCAACTCTACCCATAGAGATGTCAAAGGTCTGGTTACCAGGGATGAAACTCTACCCATAGAGATGTCAAAGGTCTGGTTACCAGGGATGAAACTCTACCCAGAGATGTCAGCAGTCTGGTTAACAGGGATTAAACTCACCCTAGAGATGTCAAAAGTCTGTTACCTGAAACTCTACCCATAGAGATGTCACAGGTCTGGTTACCAGGGATGAAACTCTACCCATAGAGATGTCACAGGTCTGGTTACCAGGGATGAAACTCTACCCATAGAGATGTCACAGGTCTGGTTACCAGGGATGAAACTCTACCCATAGAGATGTCAAAGGTCTGGTTACCAGGGATGAAACTCTACCCATAGAGATGTCACAGGTCTGGTTACCAGGGATGAAACTCTACCCATAGAGATGTCAAAGGTCTGGTTACCAGGGATGAAACTCTACCCATAGAGATGTTACAGGTCTGGTTAACAGGGATGAAACTCTACCCATAGAGATGTCAAAGGTCTGGTTACCAGGGATGAAACTCTACCCATAGAGATGTCAAGGGTCTGGTTACCAGGGATGCAACTCTACCCATAGAGATGTCAGGTCTGGTTAGGGATGTTAACACATCATGAGATGTCAAAGGTCTGGTTAAACATCTTTGTAGCTTACCCATAGGATGTTAGTCTGGTCATCAGGGATGAAACTCTACCCAGAGATGTCAAAGGTCTGGTTATCTGTCCTGAAACTCTATCCCAGAGATGTCTGAAGATTAGAGTGTTAACACATCATGATCTTGTCGTGGGGTTAAACATCTTTGTAGCTTTGTATGGAGTTAGTGATCATCTAGGAAGGCTCAGGCCAGAGCTCGTCTCTCTCTATCTGTCCTCCTCTCTCTCTATCTGGCCAGAGCTCCTCTCTCTCTATCTGTCCTCCTCTCTCTCTATCTGGCCAGAGCTCCTCTCTCTCTATCTGTCCTCCTCTCTCTCTATCTGGCCAGAGCTCCTCTCTCTCTATCTGTCCTCCTCTCTCGCTATCTGGCCAGAGCTCCTCTCTCTCTACCTGTCCTCCTCTCTCTCTATCTGTCCTCCTCTCTCTATCTGGCCAGAGCTCCTCTCTCTCTATCTGTCCTCCTCTCTCTCTATCTGGCCAGAGCTCCTCTCTCTCTATCTGTCCTCCTCTCTCTCTATCTGGCCAGAGCTCCTCTCTCTCCATCTGTCCTCCTCTCTCTCTATCTGGCCAGAGCTCCTCTCTCTCCATCTGTCCTCCTCTCTCTCTATCTGGCCAGAGCTCCTCTCTCTCCATCTGTCCTCCTCTCTGTCTGTCTGTCTGTCTGTCTGTCTGTCTGTCTGTCTGTCTGTCTGTCTGTCTGTCTGTCTGTCTGTCTGTCTGTCTGTCTGTCTGTCTGTCTGTCTGTCTGTCTGTCTGTCTGTCTGTCTGTCTGTCTGTCTGTCTGTCTGTCTGTATGTGTCTGTTTCTCAGTTTCTGTCTGTCTCTGTATCTCTCTGATTCTATGACTCTCTAGCTCTCTTCTCTGTCCCCATTTCCTCCCTCCCTCCCTCCCTCCCTCCCTCCCTCCCTCCCTCCCTCCCTATCTGTCCTGAGTTAGAGGGGACAGTAAAACATTGTTATGTGTATGACATCACTGATAAACACACCCAGAATGGACCCACAGGATGAACAATCGCACAATTGCACACGCATTCTCACGCAAGTACCCGTACACACACTTGTACACGCATACACACACAAGCACGCACTCGCATAAAAACACACACACTCGCATGCAAGCACACACACACACCTCTGGGTCAACAGGATGACCCTGCTGTGGTGGTATGTGGCCTGGCAGGGCCCATGGACAGACACACACACACAAACACTCTGGCCTGTTTCATGTTGGCCAGTGTGGAGTCAGAGCCATCATGGCACCGGAACACAGCGATGTCACTTCCCGTCCAACTGGACACTGGCCAATAGAATCTCCCCCAGGGCCTGTCCAGCTGTGACCTGCTGTGTGTCTAGTTCAGCCGCTACACACACATTGTTCAGCTAAATGAAATATAAACACACACAGTCATTTGAGGGCACAATCACCAAAAACACACAAATATTGAAGTACGTGATTATATACTTGCATTTGTATTTACACCCAAAAACATGTGTGCAGAGTACACACCCTTCACTAATGGCTCTCTAAATAACTGTCTCAATGGTTGTCCTGCTGTCCCCTCCCCTCTCTGTGTGTCTTCCTGCAGTCAGACATCCAGGCGACACCAGGCCAGCCTCCAGCCTCCAGCCTCCAGCCTCCAGCCTCCAGCCTCCAGCCTCCAGCCTCCAGCCTCCAGCCTCCAGCCTCACTCTGACCCGTATGGAAACAATAACACTAGAATGGGTCAGGTTGGGGCTGGAAGAGAAGCTGTTCAGGACATGTAGAGGTGCTGGAGGCTGTTCAGGACATGTAGAGGTGCTGGAGGCTGTTCAGGACATGTAGAGGTGCTGGAGGCTGTTCAGGACATGTAGAGGTGCTGGAGGCTGTTCAGGACATGTAGGGGTGCTGGAGGCTGTTCAGGACATGTAGAGGTGCTGGAGGCTGTTCAGGACATGTAGAGGTGCTGGAGGCTGTTCAGGACATGTAGAGGTGCTGGAGGCTGTTCAGGACATGTAGAGGTGCTGGAGGCTGTTCAGGACATGTAGAGGTGCTGGAGGCTGTTCAGGACATGTAGAGGTGCTGGAGGCTGTTCAGGACATGTAGAGGTGCTGGAGGCTGTTCAGGACATGTAGGGGTGCTGGAGGCTGTTCAGGACATGTAGAGGTGCTGGAGGCTGTTCAGGACATGTAGAGGTGCTGGAGGCTGTTCAGGACATGTAGAGGTGCTGGAGGCTGTTCAGGACATGTAGAGGTGCTGGAGGCTGAGGGGGCAGGACACAGGGAGAGGGTGCTACTGGAGGGTTCAGGACATGTAGAGGTGCTAAACAGAGGCTGGTGGGGGCACAGGGAGAGGTGCTAAACAGAGGGAGGCTGGGGGCACAGGACATAAACAGAGGTGCTGGAGGGGGTTCAGGACATGTAAACAGAGAGGTGCACAGGGAGGGAGGGAGGGTGCTACTAAACAGAGGGAGGATGGGGGCACAGGGAGGGAGGGTGCTACTAAACAGAGGGAGGGTGGGGGCACAGGGGGGAGGGTGCTACTAAACAGAGGGAGGATGGGGGCACAGGGAGGGAGGGTGCTACTAAACAGAGGGAGGGTGGGGGCACAGGGAGGGGGGTACTACTAAACAGAGGGTGGATGGGGGCACAGGGAGGGAGGGTGCTACTAAACAGAGGGAGGGTGGGGGCACAGGGAGGGAGGGAGGGTGCTACTAAACAGAGGGAGGATGGGGGCACAGGGAGGGAGGGTGCTACTAAACAGAGGGAGGGTGGGGGCACAGGGAGGGAGGGAGGGTACTACTAAACAGAGGGAGGATGGGGGCACAGGGAGGGAGGGTGCTACTAAACAGAGGGAGGATGGGGGCACAGGGAGGGAGGGTGCTACTAAACAGAGGGAGGATGGGGGCACAGGGAGGGGGTACTACTAAACCGAGGGAGGATGGGGGCACAGGGAGGGGGGTACTACTAAACAGAGGGAGGATGGGGGCACAGGGAGGGAGGGTGCTACTAAACAGAGGGAGGATGGGGGCACAGGGAGGGAGGGTGCTACTAAACAGAGGGAAGATGGGGGCACAGGGAGGGAGGGTGCTACTAAACAGAGGGAGGATGGGGGCACAGGGAGGGAGGGTGCTACTACTGGAGTGTACTGGGGTCTACTGGGGTCTACTAGGACCTACTGGGGTCTACTGGGACCTACTAGGACCTACTGGAGTCTACTGGCATCTACTGGGGTCTACTGGAGCCTACTGGGACCTACTGGGGTCTACTGGGGTCTACTGGGGTCTACTGGGGTCTACAGGGACCTACAGGGACCTACTGGAGTGTACTGGGATCTACTGGGACCTACTGGAGTGTACTGGGACCTACTGGGGTCTAATGGGGTCTAATGGGGTCTACTGGGACCTACTGGGTTCTACTGGGACCTACTGGGGTCTACTGGGGTCTACTGGGGTCTACTGGAGTCTACTTTGGTCTACTGGGGCCTAAAGGGGCCTACTGGAGTCTAAAGGGGTCTACTGGGGCCTAAAGGGGACTACCGGGACCTACTGGGGTCTACTGGGGCCTAAAGGGGCCTACTGGGACCTACTGGGGCCTACTGGGATCTACTGGGGTCTAAAGGGGTCTACTGGGACTACTGGGGTCTAAAGGGGCCTACTGGGGTCTAAAGGGGTCTACTGGGACCACTGGGGTCTACTGGGACCACTGGGGTCTAAAGGGGTCTACTGGGGTCTAAATGGGCCTACTGGGGTCTAAAGGGGCCTACTGGGACCTACTCGGGTCTAAAGGGGTCTACTGGGACCTAAGGGGTCTACTGGAACCTACTGGGGTCTAAAGGGGCCTACTGGGACCTACTGGGGTCGAAAGGGGTCTACTGGAACCTACTGGGGCCTAAAGGGGCCTACTGGGGCCTAATGGGGTCTAAAGGGGCCTACTGGGACCTACTGGGGTCTAAAGGGGTCTACTGGAACCTACTGGGGCCTAAAGGGGCCTACTGGGGCCTAATGGGGTCTAAAGGGACCTACTGGGACCTACAGGGGTCTACTGGGACCTACTGGGACCTAAAGGGGCCTACTGGGACCTACTGGGGTCTACTGGGAGAGAGAGAGAGGTTGAACACAGATCTTCATATACTGTAGCTATTGTACCTCTCACACTGCTTAGAAAAAAATAGACACAAAATAGACAATGAAATGAGTGTAACAGTAACCGTCCATATCTCAGCATGACAACCCTGCTCTATTCATTCCACATCCCAAATAAGCAATTGAGTGAGCTGTGACGAAAAACGAAATACCCAAACCAATCTTAAATCTGGAGTCCACAGAGGGACCCCTTGGTTATTGTTGTTGTCCTGGTGATGAATGGGAGGAGAGCAGCATCCATTTCCTGCTGTTCCCGGTTTTCAGGATGTCCAAATGGAAACATCACCGTGTTCGTTGTTTGAAGTTACCTTTCTGTTGTTGTAATATCGCAAACAGACGTGGCACTTTCACCAACTACGGATTTCAGCGTGACATTTTTTGGGGGCGTTCTCCTAATGGTAACAAGTTTCACAATACATATTTACTAATTGTCAAATCATTTGGACGAGTAGACAAAAAACAAACTATGATTCATGTAATTATCATGTAGAAGATTGGTACAACCTGACAACGGAATCTGATTTATATCTGTAAGGAAACACAGCCGTTGTCTGTCATCACATCTTCATCTGTTTGATTTGGCTCCATCTCACCATCTATTCATAACAAACACAGTCAGCAGGAATCTGGCCACAGTCTTTGATTGACAGGTTTATGTAGGGCACCACACTGAAACACAGGTACAGTGTGTGAAGTGGGTTTGGGTGGGATTAATGGGTAAGGAGAAAGATGAAGTGGCCCCACAATCAAGGTCAGTTCTTATATTTGCCCTCTAATGGTTAAAGTTAGGTTTGGGAAGCGTAAGCTTACTAAAACTGATCCTAGGACTGGGTCCTAAGGGCAAATTCAACTCAGAGTTGTAGGTTTGGGAAGCGTAAGCTTACTAAAAATGATCCTAGGACTGGGTCCTAAGGGCAAATTCAACTCAGAGTTGTAGGTTTGGTTTGAGGTTGGGCATGATGTGTATAGAGTGGGTGTGTATAGAGTGGGTGTGTGTAGAGTGAGCCTGAGGTGGGGCTGCTGGGTCTGGATCATGAACACAGGATGAGAGGGAGAGAGGAGAGAGGATAGGGAGAGA
>NW_025747363.1:47500-59330 GCF_021184085.1 Oncorhynchus gorbuscha | reverse complement strand
GTGCATGCTGGGAGTGAGTCGTCAAGCAGGAGTGATTGTGAGAGCGAATGGAATTTCTTTTTCACTCTATCGGGTTGTTGTATGTATATATATATATTGATTAGGTTAGTTGTTTTAAGGGTATCTTGTTTAAACTATCACTAAGCACGTATAGGGGTGGTGGGATCTTTGAGGTTGGTGTTTCGCGAGGGCACAACCAGCGGGTGGGGCTGGTTGTTATGGCCACTCGTGGAAATGGAGAGTTTGAAAAACTTAGTCGGAGGCATGGAGTAAAGATTCCTGCTGCGACAGGGTGTTCAGTGGAAGAATGTAGCTTGGCTGTGGGTGCTATCATTGGGTATGATAGCATCAAATCAGCCTCAAGGATGAATAGCGCTGTAGTGATATTCTTAGATTCAATTGAAAAGGTGAATAGAATAGTTGAGATGGGTGTCGTGTTGAGAGAAACACAGACGTCGGTATTTCCGCTTATGAATCCGGCGAAGAAAGTCATGCTTTCTAACGTGCCACCATTTGTTAGAGATGAAGTGTTATGGCGAGAGTTATCGCGCCATGGTCAAATAGTGTCTACAATAAAGAAAGTTCCTTTTGGATGCAAATCTCCGTTGTTGAAACATGTCGTGTCTCATAGGAGACAAGTGCATATGATTTTAAAAAAGGAAGGAGATGAACTGGATTTAGCGTTTAGCTTTAAGATTGATGGATTTGATTATGTCTTCTTTGCATCTACTGAATCAATGAAATGCTTTGGCTGTGGAAGAGAGGGGCATTTGGTGCGTAATTGTCCCGAAAATGAGCGCGCTGAGCCTGGTAGTAGTTTTAGTGCGAGTACAACTAACGCACCACCGCGAAGGGATGAACATGCTAAGGGTACAGGAGAAGAGAGAAGGTGGGCAGATGTGGTTGGAAAAGCAGGAGAGGAAGACAGTGTGGATACGGGGCAATTGTGGTAGATCAGAACAAAGAGGGAGGGGAAACAGTAGGCGAGATTGCGACTGCCGTCGCTGAGGTGGTGCTGGAAAATGAAATTGGAGGTCAAGAGGAGATTGAAATAACGGAAAAGGAAGCGGATGTTTTCAAAATACCGAGGAGTAAAAGGAAGAATGTAAGGGGTGGTGAAGGGTCTAATTCTAAGAGAAAGGTAGAGTTTGATAAATCAATTGAAGATGAACAAGGTGTAGAGATGGTGGAGTATTCTTCTGGGGAGGATAGTGAGAGTGAGTCATCTGACGCGTCACAACAATATAGTGAGATAAATGGGGTGGAAGGGAGGTATGGGATCGAGAGGATACGTCAATTTTTGAAGTTGACAAAAGGGAAGAAATATATGCAAGATTACAATGTAACTGATTTTTTCCCTGAACGTGAATTGTTTATTGAATCAGCAAAGTTTCTGATGTCAAAAATTACAGGCGGAAGTTTGAAAAGCCCTGAAATTGCTAGACTCAAGAAAGTGGTCACAAGAGTGATAAGTGATGTAAATTCTAAAGAAAATGAAAGAGTTCAGTTGCAGTCTTAACTCTGTAAAGAGATGTGGTGGCTGGATCGTCCTCTGTATATTTTTTTTATCCATGAGCAGTTTTAAGATTTCTTCTTTAAACGTAAATGGGGCAAGAGATGTAAAAAAAGAGCCATGGTGTATGAGTTAATTAGGGGAAAGGGAAGTGACATAATTTTTTTACAAGAAACGCATAGTAATTTGGAAAATGAAGTTATGTGGCAACAGGAGTGGGGGGACAGTGGTGTGTAGTCATAAAAACTCAAAAAGTGGGGGTGTGGTTATTTTGTTCTCAAAAGGGTTTTTGCCGTTGTCATATGAGGTTGAAGAGGTAGTTGAGGGGAGGTTATTAAAAGTTAGAGCAAGGTATGAAAACATCACTATGTGTCTGATAAATGTATATGCCCCAGTGATGACAGTTGAGAGGGTATGTTTTTTAGAGACACTATCAAATACCATTGAGAAATGTAACAAAGAAGATTATTTGTTTATTGCTGGGGATTTTAACTGCACAGTTAGTGATTTAGATAGAAATCACCAAGAACCTCATATAGCCTCAAGGATGTTTTTAAAACGCCTCATTGTAACAAATGAATTGTGTGATATTTGGCGGAGTCAACATGGAGGAACAAGGCAGTACACCTGGGCGCATGTGAGAGAGAACATCATCTCTATGGCCAGGTTAGATAGGTTTTATGTTTTTGAGCATCAATCTCAGGTCTGTAAATCAAGTGTGATAACTCCAGTGGGGTTTTCTGATCATTGTTTAATAACAGAGGTGGTGTTCATTAACGATGTAAAACCCAAAAGCGCATACTGGCATTTTAATATAACTTTATTGAGTGATGCTCACTTCAGGAACTGTTTCAGTTTTTTGGGAGAGATGGAGATCTCAAAAAGCCAGTTTTGTATCCATTCAACAGTGGTGGGATATAGGAAAATCCAGATTCAACAATTTTGTAATCAATACACGAGGAATGTCACTAAAGATATCACCAGATCAATGAAAGCCCTAGAGATTGAAATAGTGGAACTCATGACATTGGTTGAGACCACAGGAGATCGAGGCCATACTCAGGCCCTCAAGAGGAGAAAAGCTGCATTGGCAGACCTGCTGGGTATCAGAGCACAGGGGGCACTGGTGAGAAGTAAATTTCAGGGAATATCTGAAATGGATGCCTCATCCAAATTTTTCTTTGGTTTAGAGAAAAAGAATGGACAAAGAAAAATTATTCATTGTCTCAAATCAGCTGTTGGACAAGAGCTCACTAGCCCTAGTGAAATTAGAAAGAGGGCAGTAGAGTTCTATGCTGAGCTCTACAAATGTGAGTACAAAGAGGACAAAACAGTGACACAGCAGTTCTTTGATGGGCTCCCAAAGGTGGCTGCAGAAGTTCAGGTTGAGCTTGAGCAACCATTGTCTTTGCAGGATTTATACACTGCATTAAAAGGCATGGAAAATGGAAGGGCACCAGGCATTGATGGGCTTCCCGTTGACTTTTTTAAGTCTTTTTGGGCTATGTTGGGAGAGGATTGGTTAGAAGTAGCTAATGATAGTTTAACCGGAGGGTTACTACCAATAAGCTGCAGAAGGGCTGTCCTCACCCTACTGCCCAAAAGGGTGACCCAAGGGAGGTGAAGAACTGGAGGCCGGTGGCTTTATTGTGCACTGATTATAAGATATTGTCAAAAGCTTTGTCCAACAGGCTGAGGGAGGTGATGGGGCAAATCATACATACGGATCAGTCCTACTGTGTTCCTGGCAGGCAGATAGGGGATAACATTTCTCTGATTCGTGATTTTTGGACGTCTCTAGGGATATTGGGTTGGATGCTGGTCTAATTTCAATTGATCAGGAAAAGGCATTTGACCGAGTTGAACATCAATACTTATGGCACACGCTTGAGGCGTTTGGGTTCAGCTCTGGTTTTATTGCCATGATCAAGGTGATATATGGTGACATTGAAAGTGTATTGAAAGTTAACGGTGGTTTGAGTGCTCCTTTTAAAGTGTGTAGAGGTATTAGGCAGGGATGTTCTATGTCAGGAATGTTATATGCCATTGCTATAGAGCCACTACTAAATAGCATTAGAAGTCGCATTGCAGGGGTGTGCTTTTCAGAGGATATTCCTCCTATTCGTCTCTCAGCCTATGCTGATGATGTAGTTGTGCTAGTGAAAAATCAGCGGAGGTGGATAGCTTGAGTCTAATTGTTGATCGTTTTAGGGGAATATCCTCTGCAAAGGTAAATTGGGAAAAGAGTTGTGCGTTACAGATTGGAGAATGGTCTGGAGGGATCATGGCTTTGCCAGGGGGCTAGAATGGTGTAAAGGAGGTTTTAAGTATCTTGGAGTGTACCTAGGAGATGAGGGGACTATGGAAAAAATTGGAGTGGGGTGGTTGAAATGGTGGAAGGGAGGATGAGGAGATGGCGTTGGTTACTATCTCGTATGTCATATAGGGGCGCACTATTATAGTTAACAATGTGATTGCATCTGCACTGTGGCATCGGTTGTCAGTTTTAGAACCACCATCTGGCCTTCTGGCTAAGATACAGGCAATTATTGTGGATTTCTTTTGGGATAAATATCACTGGGTTCCACAAAGTGTTTTGTATTTGTCAAAAGAAGAGGGGGGACAAGGTCTTGTACATCTTGCTAGTAGGGCTGCTGCTTTCCGGTTTCAGTTTATTCAAAGGTTGCTTTATGGACCGGAAAATGTGGTGTGGAGAGGGGTGGCAGGTCTTATATTACAACGGGTTGGAGGATTAGGTTTAAAGAAGGCTTTATTTCTGGTTGATAGTAGCCAGATTTCTAGGGAGAGAGTACCTCCGTTTTACAGAGGACTTCTCAGAGTATGGAGCATAATGAAGGTGTCCAGACGAACTTCAGCGGAGTCAGTGCATTGGCTGTTGGAGGAACCTCTGGTGTATGGGGCAAGACTGGATTGTACAACTGCAGCTGTTCCACATTTCTCCAAGATTCTGGTGAAGGGAAAATCATCACCTTAAGACAGTTAATGGCCATAGCTGGGCCCGCCTTAATGGATGGAAGACGGGTGGCAGAACATTTGGGGATGAGGTCGGAAAGGATTGTCGGACAAATGCTGGGGAGCTGTAGGAAGGCTCTGTCAGCGGAAGAATGGGGTATGCTTAGTAGCCACAAGAAGAAGGTACAAGATGAAGACGTCTCATTTCCAAGACTAGGGATTACACCAAATATCCCAGAGTCAGAAAGAAAGGCGTTATTGCTGGATTTGAGAGGGTTGGAGGAGGTGGGTTTGGATGAGGTGAATGGGAAGGACTTGTATAGGGGGTGTGTCAAGGTGTTGAATAAAGATAAATTGAAAAATAGAAAAGACACTCCATGGAGGGTAAAATTGGGCATTGATGACAAGGTAAAGCCAGCATGGAGAGCACTGTACAAACCACCGTTACAAAAGGGTACTGGTGATATGCAATGGAGGGTTTTACATGGCATCATTGCAGTTAATGCTTTTGTATCTGTTATTAATTCAGATGTTAGAGATGGATGTCCTTTTTGTAATATAAGAGAAACCATTTTTCACTGTTTTATGGAGTTTGAGAGGATAAAACCTCTATTGGAAATGCTGGAATCTTTGTTTAAAGCTGTAGGGGAATTTTTCAATAACACGGTTTTTATTTTGGGGTTTCAATATAGTAAACAACAGAAAAGAAAATGTCAAATGTTAAATTTTATTTTGGGACAAGCTAAGATGTCAATTTTTCTGAGTAGAAAACACAAGATAGAAACGGGATATGGGCAGGATGTAAGATGTGTTTTTAAAGGATTAGTAAAAGCAAGAATAAAAGTAGATTTTGAGTTCTTTTCAGCTGTAAAGGATCTCCTATTATTTGAGGAGAAGTGGGCCTACGAAAGAGCGCTTTGTTTTGTAGAGGAGGGGAAATTATTTTTTGCCGATGAAATAAGTTGAATGTATATGTTATGTATTTATTTTTATTTAGGAATTACATTTGTTTTTTCATTTCTGAAAGGGCAGTGTGTCATTTGTTTTTATGTTAACACTTGAGTAAAAAATAAAGGTTTTATAAAAACTCAAACTCTCTCTCTCTCTCTCTCTCTCTCTCTCTCTCTTGCCTCTCTCTCTCTCTCTCTCTCTCTCTCTCTCTCTCTCTCTCTCTCTCTCTCTCTCTTGCCTCTCTCTCTCTCTCTCTCTTGCCTCTCTCTCTCTCTCTCTCTCTCTCTCTCTCTCTCTCCTCTCTCTCTCTCTCTCTCTCTCTCTCTCTTTCTCTCTCTCTCTCCGTCTCTCTCTCTCTCTGTCTCTCTCTCTCCCCCCTCTCTCTCCCTCTCTCTCTCCTCTCTCTCTCCCCCTCTCTCTCTCCTCCCTCTCTCTCTCTCTCTCTCTCTCTCTCTCTCTCTCTCTCTGTCTCTAATTTCCCATCTCTCTCTCCCCCTCTCTTTCACCTCCCTCTTGCTCTCCCGCTCTCTCCTCCCTCCTCTCTCTGTACAGATCAGAAGCTAAGAAGACCAAGGTGAAAAGGAAAACCAACAACCCCAGTTTGATGAGACATTTTACTTTGAGGTGAGAGGCGGTTGGTGCTATCTGTCTACTGTGAGGTGAGGGGAGGGGAGGTTGGTGCTATCTGTCTACTGTGAGGTGAGGGGAGGTTGGTGCTATCTGTCTACTGTGAGGTGAGAGGAGATTGGTGCTATCTGTCTACTGTGAGATGAGGGGAGGGGAGGTTGGTGCTGTCTGTCTACTGTGAGGTGAGGGGAGGGGAGGTTGGTGCTATCTGTCTACTGTGAGGTGAGGGGAGGGGAGGTTGGTGCTATCTGTCTACTTTGAGGGGAGGGGAGGTTGGTGCTGTCTGTCTACTTTGAGAGGAGGGGAGGTTGGTGCTGTCTGTCTACTGTGAGGTGAGGGGAGGGGAGGTTGGTGCTATCTGTCTACTGTGAGGTGAGGGAGGTTGGTGCTATCTGTCTACTGTGAGGTGAGGGGGGGAGGTTGGTGCTATCTGTCTACTGTGAGATGAGGTGAGAGGAGGTTGGTGCTATCTGTCTACTGTGAGGTGAAGGGAGGGGAGGTTGGTGCTATCTGTCTACTTTGAGGTGAGGGGAGGTTGGTGCTATCTGTCTACTTTGAGGTGAGAGGAGGTTGGTGCTATCTGTCTACTGTGAGGTGAGGGGAGGGAGGTTGGTGCTATCTGTCTACTGTGAGGTGAGGTGAGAGGAGGTTGGTGCTATCTGTCTACTGTGAGGTGAGGGGAGGGGAGGTTGGTGCTATCTGTCTACTTTGAGGTGAGGGGAGGTTGGTGCTATCTGTCTACTTTGAGGTGAGAGGAGGTTGGTGCTATCTGTCTACTGTGAGGTGAGGGGAGGGGAGGTTGGTGCTATCTGTCTACTGTGAGGTGAGGGGAGGGGAGGTTAGTGCTATCTGTCTACTTTGAGGTGAGAGGAGGTTGGTGCTATCTGTCTACTTTGAGGTGAGGTGAGGGGAGGGGAGGTTGGTGCTATCTGTCTACTTTGAGGTGAGGGGAGGTTGGTGCTATCTGTCTACTGTGAGGTGAGGGGAGGGGAGGTTGGTGCTATCTGTCTACTGTGAGGTGAGGGGAGGTTGGTGCTATCTGTCTACTTTGAGGTGAGGGGAGATTGGTGCTATCTGTCTACTGTGAGGTGAGGGGAGGTTGGTGCTATCTAAATGCTATACAAGCATTTCGCTACACTCGCATTAACATCTGCTAACCATGTGTATGTGACAAATAAAATTTGATTTGATTTGATCTGTCTACTTTGAGGTGAGGGGAGGTGAGGGGAGGTTGGTGCTATCTGTTTGAAGATGATTTTGCCTGATAAACAGAGCGTTTCCTTCTTCTGACTGAGGGACACTACTTGTTCAGTTGTTCAGTCCTCAGTATGTGCACTGTACTTTAGGTTAACTACAGGTTGGGGTTTTGGTTGAAGGAGTTTGTGTCCACACCCTTTGGCTTCCCCTCTCTGTTGTGGTGTATTCAACTGAAATGTGTCTTCCTCATTTAAGCCCTCTGAATCAGAGAGGTGCGAGGGGGCATTTAACCCCTCTGAATCAGAGAGGTGCAGGGGGGCTGCCTTAATCAGGGAACGGTGGGTTAACTGCCTTGCTCAGAGGCAGAACAAAATATTTTTACCTTGTCAGCTTGGGGATTCGATCCAGCAACCTTACGGTTACTAGTCCAACGCTCTAACCACTAGGCTACCTGTGGTTTCCTCTATGTAAGTCTGTCTCTGTCTCTGTCTCTGTCTCTGTCTCTGTCTCTGTCTCTGTCCTGCAGGTGACACAACCTCTTAGTCACACCAAGAGACAGTTTGTAGCCTCTAAGTAACTCTGTCTCTGTCTCTGTCTCTGTCCTGCAGGTGACACGACCTCTTAGTCACACCAAGAGACAGTTTGTAGCCTCTAAGTAACTCTGTCTCTGTCTCTGTCCTGGAGGTGACACGACCTCTTAGTCACACCAAGAGACAGTTTGTAGCCTCTAAGTAACTCTGTCTCTGTCTCTGTCTCTGTCTCTGTCCTGCAGGTGACACGACCTCTTAGTCACACCAAGAGACAGTTTGATGTGGAGGAGGAGGGTGTTGACAAGCTGGCTCTGAGGTGAGTCTGTGTGTCTATGTGTCTGTGTGTGTTTCACAGAGCCAGGTCTACACACAAATAGAGAGTGTGTGTGTTGTGAGTCTGACTCTATCTCTCTGTATGCAGGGTTGACCTGTGGAATGCCAGTAACCTGAAGTTTGGGGATGAGTTCCTGGGAGGGGTCAGAGTTCCTCTGAGGGCCCTGGGACAGGCTGGGGTCCACGACGCATGGTGAGACATGACAACATGTCTGTCTGTCTGTCTGTCTGTCTGTCTGTCTGTCTGTCTGTCTGTCTGTCTGTCTGTCTGTCTGTCTGTCTGTCTGTCTGTCTGTCTGTCTGTCTGTCTGTCTGTCTGTCTGTCTGTCTGTCTGTCTGTCTGTCTGTCTGTCTGTCTGTCTGTCTGTCTCGTTCCACAACGCATGTTGAGACATGACAGTATCTCTCTTTTTTCACTCCTTACCTTTCTCTCTCCCTCTCTCTCCATCCTCCCCTCCTTCCTTCCTCTCTCTCTCTTTCTCTCTCCGTCCTCCCTCCTCTCTCCATCCTCCTCTCCCCCTCTCTCTCCGTCCTCCCATCATCTCTCTCTCCATCCTCCCCCTTCTCTCCATCCTCCCATCCTCCCCCTTCTCTCCATCTTCCTCTCTCTCTCTCTCTCTCTCTCTCTCTCTCATCCTCCTCTCTCTCTGTCTCTCTCCATCCTCCTCTCTCTCTCATCCTCTCATCCTCCCCTTCTCTCCTCCTTTCTCTCTCCATCCTCCTCTCTCTCTCCATCCTCCCCTCTCTCTCTCTCTCCATCCTCCCCTCCTCTCTCTCTCTCCAACCTCCTCTCTCTCTCTTCATCCTCCTCTCTCTCTCCATCCTCCCCTCCTCTCTATCTCTCTCCATCCTCCCATCCTCTCTCTCTCTCTCTCCATCCTCCTCTCTCTCTCCATCCTCCTCTCCTCCTCTCTCTCTCCATCCTTTCCTCCTCTCCTCCTCTCTCTCTCCATCCTCCCCTCCTCATCTCTCTCTCCATCCTCCTCTCTCTCTCTCTCTCCCTCTCTCTCCATCCTCTCCTCCTCTCCTCTTCTCTCTCGCCATCCTCCCCTCCTCTCTCTCTCTCTCCATCCTCCCCTCCTCATCTCTCTCTCCATCCTCCTCTCTCTCTCTCGCCATCCTCCCCTCCTCTCTCTCTCTCTCCATCCTCCCCTCCTCATCTCTCTCTCCATCCTCCTCTCTCTCTCTCTCTCCATCCTCCCCTCCTCTCTCTCTCTCCATCCTCTCCTCCTCTTCTCCTCTCACTCTCCATCCTCCTCTCTCTCTCCATCCTCTCCGCCTCTCTCTCTCTCTCCATCATCCCCTCCTCATCTCTCTCTCCATCCTCCTCTCTCTCTCTCCCTCTCTCCATCCTCTCCTCCTCTCCTCTTCTCTCTCTCACTATCCTCCCCTCCTCTCTCTCTCTCCATCCTCCCCTCCTCATCTCTCTCTCCATCCTCCTCTCTCTCTCTCTCCATCCTCCCCTCCTCTCTCTCTCTCCATCCTCTCCTCCTCTTCTCCACTCCTCTCCATCCTCCTCTCTCTCCATCATCTCCTCCTCTCTCTCTCCACCCTCTCCTCCTCATCTCTCTCTCCATCCTCCTCTCTCTCTCTCTCCATCCTCTCCTCCTCTCCTCTTCTCTCTCTCCATCCTCTCCTCCTCTCCTCCTCTCTCTCTCCATCCTCCCCTCCTCCTCTCACTCTCCATCCTCCTCTCTCTCTCCATCCTCCCCTCCTCTCTCTCTCTCCATCCTCTCCTCCTCTCCTCCTCTCTCTCTCCATCCTCCCCTCCTCTCTCTCTCTCCATCCTCCCCTCCTTTCTCTCTCTCCATCCTCTCCTCCTCTCTCTCTCCATCCTCCCCTCCTCTCTCTCTCTCCATCCTCTCCTCCTCTTCTCCTCTCTCTCTCCATCCTCTCCTCCTCTCTCTCCATCCTCCCCTCCTCTCTCTCTCTCCATCCTCCCCTCCTCCTCTCACTCTCCATCCTCCTCTCTCTCTCTCCATCCTCCCCTCCTCTCTCTCTCCATCCTCTCCTCCTCTCCTCCTCTCTCTCTCCATCCTCCCCTCCTCTCTCTCTCTCCATCCTCCCCTCCTTTCTCTCTCTCCATCCTCTCCTCCTCTCCTCCTCTCTCTCTCCATCCTCCCCTCCTCTCTCTCTCCATCCTCTCCTCCTCTTCTCCTCTCTCTCTCCATCCTCTCCTCCTCTCCCTCTCCATCCTCCCCTCCTCTCTCTCTCTCCATCCTCCCCTCCTCCCTAGGTACTTTCTGCAGCCCAGGGATAACGGAGGGAAGCCGGTGAAAGTGGATGAGTTGGGTTCTCTTCGTTTAAACATAGTTTACACTGAGGACCATGTGTTCCCCTCTGACCACTACGGCCCTCTGAGAGACCTGATGTTGACCTCGGCTAACGTAAAGGTGAGGGGGTGTACTGTAGATACCTAATGTAAAGGGGGGGTACTGTAGATACCTAATGTAAAGGGGGGTGTACTGTAGATACCTAATGTAAAGGGGTACTGTAGATACCTAATGTAAAGGGGGATACTGTAGATACCTAATGTAAAGGGGGGGTACTGTAGATACCTAATGTAAAGAGGGGTACTGCAGATACCTAATGTAAAGGGGGTACTGTAGATACCTAATGTAAAGGGGAGGGGATGTAGATACCTAATGTAAAGGGGGTACTGTAGATACCTAATGTAAAGGGGGGATGTAGATACCTAATGTAAAGGGGGGGTGTAGATACCTAATGTAAAGGGAGGTACTGTAGATACCTAATGTAAAGGGGGTACTGTGGATACCTAATGTAAAGGGGGGGATGTAGATACCTAATGTAAAGGGGGGTACTGTAGATACCTAATGTAAAGGGGGGATACTGTACATACCTAATGTAAAGGGGGTACTGTAGATACCTAATGTAAAGGGGGTACTGTAGATACCTAATGTAAAGGGGGTACTGCAGATACCTAATGTAAAGGGGGGTACTGTAGATACCTAATGTAAAGGGGGTACTGTAGATACCTAATGTAAAGGGGGGTACTGTAGATACCTAATGTAAAGGGGGTACTGTAGATACCTAATGTAAAGGGGGGTACTGTAGATACCTAATGTAAAGGGGGTACTGTAGATACCTAATGTAAAGGGGGGTACTGTAGATACCTAATGTATAGGGGGTACTGTAGATACCTAATGTAAAGGGGGGTACTGTAGATACCTAATGTAAAGGGGGTACTGTAGATACCTAATGTAAAGGGGGGTACTGTAGATACCTAATGTAAAGGGGGGGGATACTGTAGATACCTAATGTAAAGGGGAGGTACTGTAGATACCTAATGTAAAGGGGGTACTGTAGATACCTAATGTAAAGGGGAGGTACTGTAGATACCTAATGTAAAGGGGGGTACTGTAGATACCTAATGTAAAGGGGGGTACTGTAGATACCTAATGTAAAGGGGGGTACTGTAGATACCTAATGTAAAGGGGGGTACTGTAGATACCTAATGTAAAGGGGGTACTGTAGATACCTAATGTAAAGGGGGTACTGTAGATACCTAATGTAAAGGGGGGTACTGTAGATACCTAATGTAAAGGGGGTACTGTAGATACCTAATGTAAAGGGGGTACTGTAGATACCTAATGTAAAGGGGGGTACTGTAGATACCTAATGTAAAGGGGGGTACTGTAGATACCTAATGTAAAGGGGGTACTGTAGATACCTAATGTAAAGGGGG
>NW_025747363.1:22500-40000 GCF_021184085.1 Oncorhynchus gorbuscha | reverse complement strand
GTTAGTATGTTGTGTGTTAGTATGTTGTGGTTAATAGTGTGTTAGTATGTTGTGTGTTAGTATGTTGTGGTTAACAGTGTGTTAGTATGTTGTGGTTAACAGTGTGTTAGTATGTTGTGGGTCACAGTGTGTTAGTATGTTGTGGTTAACAGTGTGTTAGTATGTTGTGGTTAACAGTGTGTTAGTATGTTGTGGTTAACAGTGTGTTAGTATGTTGTGGTTAACAGTGTGTTAGTATGTTGTGTGTTAGTATGTTGTGGTTAACAGTGTGTTAGTATGTTGTGGTTAACAGTGTGTTAGTATGTTGTGGTTAACAGTGTGTTAGTATGTTGTGGTTAACAGTGTGTTAGTATGTTGTGGGTCACAGTGTGTTAGTATGTTGTGTGTTAGTATGTTGTGGTTAATAGTGTGTTAGTATGTTGTGGGTCACAGTGTGTTAGTATGTTGTGTGTTAGTATGTTGTGGTTAACAGTGTGTTAGTATGTTGTGGTTAACAGTGTGTTAGTATGTTGTGGTTAACAGTGTGTTAGTATGTTGTGGTTAACAGTGTGTTAGTATGTTGTGTGTTAGTATGTTGTGGTTAATCGTGTGTTAGTATGTTGTGGTTAACAGTGTGTTAGTATGTTGTGGTTAACAGTGTGTTAGTATGTTGTGGGTCACAGTGTGTTAGTATGTTGTGTGTTAGTATGTTGTGGTTAATAGTGTGTTAGTATGTTGTGGGTCACAGTGTGTTAGTATGTTGTGTGTTAGTATGTTGTGGTTAACAGTGTGTTAGTATGTTGTGGTTAACAGTGTGTTAGTATGTTGTGGTTAACAGTGTGTTAGTATGTTGTGTGTTAGTATGTTGTGGTTAATAGTGTGTTAGTATGTTGTGTGTTAGTATGTTGTGGTTAACAGTGTGTTAGTATGTTGTGGTTAACAGTGTGTTAGTATGTTGTGGTTAACAGTGTGTTAGTATGTTGTGGTTAACAGTGTGTTAGTATGTTGTGGTTAACAGTGTGTTAGTATTTTGTGGTTAACAGTGTGTTAGTATGTTGTGGTTAACAGTGTGTTAGTATGTTGTGTGTTAGTATGTTGTGGTTAATAGTGTGTTAGTATGTTGTGGTTAACAGTGTGTTAGTATGTTGTGGTTAACAGTGTGTTAGTATGTTGTGGTTAACAGTGTGTTAGTATGTTGTGGTTAACAGTGTGTTAGTATGTTGTGTGTTAGTATGTTGTGGTTAATAGTGTGTTAGTATGTTGTGGTTAACAGTGTGTTAGTATGTTGTGGTTAACAGTGTGTTAGTATGTTGTGGTTAACAGTGTGTTAGTATGTTGTGTGTTAGTATGTTGTGGTTAATAGTGTGTTAGTATGTTGTGGGTCACAGTGTGTTAGTATGTTGTGTGTTAGTATGTTGTGGTTAATAGTGTGTTAGTATGTTGTGGGTCACAGTGTGTTAGTATGTTGTGTGTTAGTATGTTGTGGTTAACAGTGTGTTAGTATGTTGTGGTTAACAGTGTGTTAGTATGTTGTGGTTAACAGTGTGTTAGTATGTTGTGTGTTAGTATGTTGTGGTTAATAGTGTGTTAGTATGTTGTGTGTTAGTATGTTGTGGTTAACAGTGTGTTAGTATGTTGTGGTTAACAGTGTGTTAGTATGTTGTGGTTAACAGTGTGTTAGTATGTTGTGGTTAACAGTGTGTTAGTATGTTGTGTGTTAGTATGTTGTGGTTAACAGTGTGTTAGTATTTTGTGGTTAACAGTGTGTTAGTATGTTGTGGTTAACAGTGTGTTAGTATGTTGTGTGTTAGTATGTTGTGGTTAATAGTGTGTTAGTATGTTGTGGTTAACAGTGTGTTAGTATGTTGTGGTTAACAGTGTGTTAGTATGTTGTGGTTAATAGTGTGTTAGTATTTTGTGGTTAACAGTGTGTTAGTATGTTGTGGTTAACAGTGTGTTAGTATGATGTGTGTTAGTATGTTGTGGTTAATAGTGTGTTAGTATGTTGTGGGTCACAGTGTGTTAGTATGTTGTGTGTTAGTATGTTGTGGTTAACAGTGTGTTAGTATGTTGTGGTTAACAGTGTGTTAGTATGTTGTGGTTAATAGTGTGTTAGTATGTTGTGGTTAACAGTGTGTTAGTATGTTGTAGTTAACTGTGTGTTAGTATGTTGTGGTTAACAGTGTGTTAGTATGTTGTGGTTAACAGTGTGTTAGTATGTTGTGGTTAACAGTGTGTTAGTATGTTGTGTGTTAGTATGTTGTGGTTAATCGTGTGTTAGTATGTTGTGGTTAACAGTGTGTTAGTATGTTGTGGTTAACAGTGTGTTAGTATGTTGTGGTTAACAGTGTGTTAGTATGTTGTGGTTAACAGTGTGTTAGTATGTTGTGTGTCGGTAGTGTTCTAACCTCAGTCCGTCTCCTCCTCAGGACCCCGCCACGTCTCGGACCCTCACCCTCATCTCAAAGACCATCCAGACCCTGGGTAGCCTGGCCAAGTCCAAATCAGCTAGTTTTAAAGAGACTTACATGGCGGCCTTCTACGATTACTTCAACGAGCAGAAGTATGGCGACGCTGTGAAGAACGTGAGTCTCTGCTCTGTGGCTGGGAGAACGAGAGTCTCTGCTCTGTAGCTGGGAGAATGAGAGTCTCTGCTCTGTGGCTGGGAGAATGAGAGTCTCTGCTCTGTGGCTGGGAGAATGAGAGTCTCTGCTCTGTAGCTGGGAGAATGAGAGTCTCTGCTCTGTAGCTGGGAGAATGAGAATCTCTGCTCTGTAGCTGGGAGAATGAGAGTCTGCCCTGTGGCTGGGAGAATGAGGGTCTCTGCTCTGTGGCTGGGAGAATGAGAGTCTCTGCTCTGTGGCTGGGAGAATGAGAGTCTCTGCTCTGTGGCTGGGAGAATGAGAGTCTCTGCTCTGTAGCTGGGAGATTGAGAGTCTCTGCTCTGTGGCTGGGAGAATGAGAGTCTCTGCTCTGTAGCTGGGAGAATGAGAGTCTCTGCTCTGTAGCTGGGAGAATGAGAGTCTCTGCTCTGTAGCTGGGAGAATGAGAGTCTCTGCTCTGTAGCTGGGAGAATGAGAGTCTGCCCTGTGGCTGGGAGAATGAGGGTCTCTGCTCTGTGGCTGGGAGAATGAGAGTCTCTGCTCTGTAGCTGGGAGATTGAGAGTCTCTGCTCTGTGGCTGGGAGAATGAGAGTCTCTGCTCTGTAGCTGGGAGAATGAGAGTCTCTGCTCTGTAGCTGGGAGAATGAGAGTCTCTGCTCTGTAGCTGGGAGAATGAGAGTATCTGCTCTGTAGCTGGGAGAATGAGAGTCTCTGCTCTGTAGCTGGGAGAATGAGAGTCTCTGCTCTGCTCTGTAGCTGGGAGAATGAGAGTCTCTGCTCTGTGGCTGGGAGAATGAGAGTCTCTGCTCTGTAGCTGGGAGAATGAGCGTCTCTGCTCTGCTCTGTGGCTGGGAGAACGAAAGTCTCTGCTCTGTAGCTGGGAGAATGAGAGTCTCTGCTCTGCTCTGTAGCTGGGAGAATGAGAGTCTCTGCTCTGTAGCTGGGAGAATGAGAGTCTCTGCTCTGTGTCTAGGAGAATGAGAGTCTCTGCTCTGTGGCTGGGAGAATGAGGGTCTCTGCTCTGTGGCTGGGAGAATGAGAGTCTCTGCTCTGCTCTGTAGCTGGGAGAATGAGAGTCTGCTCTGTGGCTGGGAGAATGAGAGTCTCTGCTCTGTAGCTGGGAGAATGAGAGTCTCTGCTCTGTGGCTGGGAGAATGAGAGTCTCTGCTCTGTGGCTGGGAGGATGAGAGTCTCTGCTCTGTAGCTGGGAGAATGAGAGTCTCTGCTCTGCTCTGTGGCTGGGAGAATGAGAGTCTCTGCTCTGTAGCTGGGAGAATGAGAGTCTCTGCTCTGTGGCTGGGAGAATGAGAGTCTCTGCTCTGTGGCTGGGAGAATGAGAGTCTCTGCTCTGCTCTGTGGCTGGGAGAATGAGAGTATCTGCTCTGTAGCTGGGAGAATGAGAGTCTCTGCTCTGTGGCTGGGAGAATGAGAGTCTCTGCTCTGTGGCTGGGAGAATGAGAGTCTCTGCTCTGTAGCTGGGAGAATGAGAGTCTGGGAGAATGAGAGTCTCTGCTCTGTGGCTGGGAGAATGAGAGTCTGCTCTGTGGCTGGGAGAATGAGAGTCTCTGCTCTGTGGCTGGGAGAATGAGAGTCTCTGCTCTGTAGCTGGGAGAATGAGAGTCTCTGCTCTGTGGCTGGGAGAATGAGAGTCTCTGCTCTGTGGCTGGGAGAATGAGAGTCTCTGCTCTGCTCTGTAGCTGGGAGAATGAGAGTCTCTGCTCTGTGGCTGGGAGAATGAGAGTCTCTGCTCTGTAGCTGGGAGAATGAGAGTCTCTGCTCTGTGGCTGGGAGAATGAGAGTCTCTAAGGTTCTGGTACTGACCAGCCCCCAGTGATCAGAATGAGAGCTCTACGGTTCTGGTACTGACCAGCCCCCCAGTGTTCAGAATGAGAGCTCTACGGTTCTGGTACTGACCAGCCCCCAGTGTTCAGAATGAGAGCTCTACGGTTCTGGTACTGACCAGCCCCCAGTGATCAGAATGAGAGCTCTAAGGTTCTGGTACTGACCAGCCCCCAGTGATCAGAATGAGAGCTCTATGGTTCTGGTACTGACCAGCCCCCAGTGATCAGAATGAGAGCTCTAAGGTTCTGGTACTGACCAGCCCCCCGGTGATTAGTCAGTGTGGATAGTCGTTGGGAGAAGGAGAGAGGAAGTTGATAGCGATTTAACAGACTTATGGCCAGGGGATAGAAGCGGTTTAGGAGTCTGTTTGTCTGAACCTTGATGCACCGGTACCCCCTGCAGGACAGGAGCAGGGAGAACAGTCCTTGTCTTATGGCCAGGGGATAGAAGCGGTTTAGGAGTCTGTTTGTCTGAACCTTGATGCACCGGTACCGCAGGGAGAACAGTCCTTGTCTTATGGCCAGGGGATAGAAGCGGTTTAGGAGTCTGTTTGTCTGAACCTTGATGCACCGGTACCGCCTGCAGGACAGGAGCATGGAGAACAGTCCTTGTCTCGGGCGGCTGGAGGCTTTTTCAGACACTGGCTGTACGTCCTGGATGTCTGGGAACTCATCCCCAGCTCACCACCAGCTCACCCCCAGCTCATCACCCAGCTCACCCCCCAGCTCACCCCCAGCTCACCTCCCAGCTCACACCCAGCTCATCCCCCAGCTCATCCCCCAGCTCACCCCCAGCTCACCCCCAGCTCATCCCCCAGCTCTCCCCCAGCTCATCCCCCAACTCTCACCCAGCTCATCCCCAGCTCACCCCCAGCTCACACCCAGCTCATCCCCCAGCTCACCCCCAGCTCATCCCCCAGGGTGTGATTTGGCATAGGAAGCATAAAAGATTTCAGAGCGTTGGGCCAGTAGCCTGAAAGGTCACCGGTTCGAATCCCCGAGATGACTAGGTGAAAAATATGCCGATGTGCCCTTGAGCAAGGCACGTAAAAGCTAATTGCTATTGTAAGTCGTTCTGGATAAGAGAGTCTATTAAAATGACTAAAATGTACATTTAAGATGCGCCCTCTGTCCGTCTGTCTGTAGTTCCTGGACCTAATCTCGTCGTCTGGGAGATGGAACCAGAAGAGTATCGAGACTCCCATCATGCTGAAAGAGGGGTAAGAGAGAGAACACAGGGGGTAACACTGAGGGGGTTAGGGGTGAGAGAGAGAGAACACAGGGGGTAACACTGAGGGGGTTAGGGGTGAGAGAGAGAACACAGGGGGTAACACTAAGGGGGTTAGGGGTAAGAGAGAGAACACACGGGGTAACACTGAGGGGGTTAGGGGTAAGAGAGAGAACACAGGGGGTAACACTGAGGGGGTTAGGGGTAAGAGAGAGAACACAGGCGGAAACACTGAGGGGGTTAGGGGTAAGAGAGAGAACACAGGGGGTAACACTGAGGGGGTTAGGGGTAAGAGAGAGACCATAGGGGGTAACACTGAGGGGGTTATGGGTAAGAGAGAGAACACAGGGGATAACACTGAGGGGGTTAGGGGTAAGAGAGAGAGAACACAGGGGGAAACACTGAGGGGTTAGGGGTAAGAGAGAGAGAACACAGGGGTAACACTGAGGAGAACACTGAGGGGTTAGGGGTAAGAGAGAGAACACAGGGGGAAACACTGAGGGGTTAGGGGTAAGAGAGAGAACACAGGCGGAAACACTGAGGGGGTTAGGGGTAAGAGAGAGAACACAGGGGGAAACACTGAGGGGGTTAGGGGTAAGAGAGAGAACACAGGGGGTAACACTGAGGGGGTTAGGGGTAAGAGAGAGAGAACACAGGGGGTAACACTGAGGGGGTTAGGGGTAAGAGAGAGAACACAGGGGGTAACACTGAGGGGTTAGGGGTAAGAGAGAGAGAACACAGGGGGTAACACTGAGGGCGTTAGGGGTAAGAGAGAGAACACAGGGGGTAACACTGAGGGGGTTAGGGGTAAGAGAGAGAACACAGGGGGTAACACTGAGGGGGTTAGGGGTAAGAGAGAGAGAACACAGGGGGTAACACTGAGGGGTTAGGGGTAAGAGAGAGAACACAGGGGGTAACACTGAGGGGTTAGGGGTAAGAGAGAGAGAACACAGGGGGTAACACTGAGGGGGTTAGGGGTAAGAGAGAGAACACAGGGGGTAACACTGAGGGGTTAGGGGTAAGAGAGAGAACACAGGGGGTAACACTGAGGGGGTTAGGGGTGAGAGAGAGAGAACACAGGGGGTAACACTGAGGGGTTAGGGGTAAGAGAGAGAACACAGGGGGTAACACTGAGGGGTTAGGGGTAAGAGAGAGAGAACTAATCAACAATAGTATTGGATCAGGCCCCAGACCCACTATTGAACCTATATAACCTGGTATCTCTACAGTAGTATTGGATCAGACCCCAGACTCACGACTGAACCTATATAAACTGGTATCTCTACAGTAGTATTGGATCAGACCCCAGACTCACGACTGAACCTATATAAACTGGTATCTCTACAGTAGTATTGGATCAGACCCCAGACTCACTACTGAACCTATATAACCTGGTATCTCTACAGTAGTATTGGATCAGACCCCAGACTCACGACTGAACCTATATAAACTGGTATCTCTACAGTAGTATTGGATCAGACCCCAGACTCACTACTGAACCTATATAACCTGGTATCTCTACAGTAGTATTGGATCAGACCCCAGACTCACTACTGAACCTATATAAACTGGTATCTCTACAGTAGTATTGGATCAGACCCCAGACTCACTACTGAACCTATATAACCTGGTATCTCTACAGTAGTATTGGATCAGACCCCAGACTCACTACTGAACCTATATAACCTGGTATCTCTACAGTAGTATTGGATCAGACCCCAGACTCACTACTGAACCTATATAACCTGGTATCTCTACAGTAGTATTGGATCAGACCCCAGACTCACTACTGAACCTATATAACCTGGTATCTCTACAGTAGTATTGGATCAGACCCCAGACTCACTACTGAACCTATATAACCTGGTATCTCTACAGTAGTATTGGATCAGACCCCAGACTCACTACTGAACCTATATAACCTGGTATCTCTACAGTAGTATTGGATCAGACCCCAGACTCACTACTGAACCTATATAACCTGGTATCTCTACAGTAGTATTGGATCAGACCCCAGACCCCAGACTCACTACTGAACCTATATAACCTGGTATCTCTACAGTAGTATTGGATCAGACCCCAGACTCAGAACCTACCTGGTATCTCTACAGTAGTATTGGATCAGACCCCAGACACTACTGAACCTATATAACCTGGTATCTCTACAGTAGTATTGGATCAGACCCCAGACTCACTACTGAACCTATATAACCTGGTATCTCTACAGTAGTATTGGATCAGACCCCAGACTCACTACTGAACCTATATAACCTGGTATCTCTACAGTAGTATTGGATCAGACCCCAGACTCACTACTGAACCTATATAACCTGGTATCTCTACTGGTATCTCCCCAGACTCACTACTGAACCTAGTATTGGTATCAGACCCCAGACTCACTACTGAACCTATATAACCTGGTATCTCTACAGTAGTATTGGATCAGACCCCAGACTCACTACTGAACCTATATAACCTGGTATCTCTACAGTAGTATTGGATCAGACCCCAGACTCACTACTGAACCTATATAACCTGGTATCTCTACAGTAGTATTGGATCAGACCCCAGACTCACTACTGAACCTATATAACCTGGTATCTCTACAGTAGTATTGGATCAGACCCCAGACTCACTACTGAACCTATATAACCTGGTATCTCTACAGTAGTATTGGATCAGACCCCAGACTCACTACTGAACCTATATAACCTGGTATCTCTACAGTAGTATTGGATCAGACCCCAGACTCACTACTGAACCTATATAACCTGGTATCTCTACAGTAGTATTGGATCAGACCCCAGACTCACTACTGAACCTATATAACCTGGTATCTCTACAGTAGTATTGGATCAGACCCCAGACTCACTACTGAACCTATATAACCTGGTATCTCTGTAGTATTGGATCAGACCCCAGACTCACTAACCTAGTAGTATTGGATCAGACCCCAGACTCACTACTGAACCTATATAACCTGGTATCTCTACAGTAGTATTGGATCAGACCCCAGACTCACTACTGAACCTATATAACCTGGTATCTCTACAGTAGTATTGGATCAGACCCCAGACTCACTACTGAACCTATATAACCTGGTATCTCTACAGTAGTATTGGATCAGACCCCAGGCCCCAGACCCACTACTGAACCTATATAACCTGGTATCTCTACAGTAGTATTGGATCAGGCCCCAGACTCACTACTGAACCTATATAACCTGGTATCTCTACAGTAGTATTGGATCAGACCCCAGACTCACTACTGAACCTATATAACCTGGTATCTCTACAGTAGTATTGGATCAGACCCCAGACTCACGACTGAACCTATATAACCTGGTATCTCTACAGTAGTATTGGATCAGACCCCAGACCCCAGACCCACTACTGAACCTATATAACCTGGTATCTCTACAGTAGTATTGGATCAGACCCCAGACTCACGACTGAACCTATATAACCTGGTATCTCTACAGTAGTATTGGATCAGACCCCAGACTCACGACTGAACCTATATAAACTGGTATCTCTACAGTAGTATTGGATCAGACCCCAGACTCACGACTGCCTGTCCTTCACCTCGTGTGTTTCTCTGAAGACCTCTCTGTCTGATTATGTCTCCAGTCAATCACTCATTTCTTCTTCTCTCCAGGTTCATGATCAAGCGAGCCCAGGGGAGGAACCGTTTTGGGATGAAGAACTTCAAGAAGAGGTGGTTTCGCCTCACTAACCATGAGTTTACCTACCACAAAACCAAAGGTAACGGCTGGAGGTTTGTCAGGCCTGGTTCTTTGTCTGGTCTGTGTGTGCTCAAGATCTCGTTAGATGGTATCCACCGTGTGTTATAGAGGTGTAGTTAGATGGTATCCACCGTGTGTTATAGAGGTGTAGTTAGATGGTATCCACTATGTGTTATAGAGGTGTAGTTAGATGGTATCCACTGTGTTATAGAGGTGTAGTTAGATGGTATCCACCGTGTGTTATAGAGGTGTAGTTAGATGGTATCCACCGTGTGTTATAGAGGTGTAGTTAGATGGTATCCACTATGTGTTATAGAGGTGTAGTTAGATGGTATCCACTGTGTTATAGAGGTGTAGTTAGATGGTATCCACCGTGTGTTATAGAGGTGTAGTTAGATGGTATCCACCGTGTGTTATAGAGGTGTAGTTAGATGGTATCCACTATGTGTTATAGAGGTGTAGTTAGATGGTATCCACTGTGTGTTATAGAGGTGTAGTTAGATGGTATCCACTATGTGTTATAGAGGTGTAGTTAGATGGTATCCACTGTGTTATAGAGGTGTAGTTAGATGGTATTCACCGTGTGTTATAGAGGTGTAGTTAGATGGTATCCACCGTGTGTTATAGAGGTGTAGTTAGATGGTATCCACTGTGTGTTATAGAGGTGTAGTTAGATGGTATCCACCGTGTGTTATAGAGGTGTAGTTAGATGGTATCCACTATGTGTTATAGAGGTGCAGTTAGATGGTATCCACTATGTGTTATAGAGGTGTAGTTAGATGGTATCCACTATGTGTTATAGAGGTGTAGTTAGATGGTATCCACTGTGTGTTATAGAGGTGTAGTTAGATGGTATCCACTATGTGTTATAGAGGTGTAGTTAGATGGTATCCACTATGTGTTATAGAGGTGTAGTTAGATGGTATCCACCGTGTGTTATAGAGGTGTAGTTAGATGGTATCCACCGTGTGTTATAGAGGTGTAGTTAGATGGTATCCACCGTGTGTTATAGAGGTGTAGTTAGATGGTATCCACCGTGTGTTATAGAGGTGTAGTTAGATGGTATCCACTGTGTGTTATAGAGGTGTAGTTAGATGGTATCCACTGTGTGTTATAGAGGTGTAGTTAGATGGTATCCACTGTGTGTTATAGAGGTGTAGTTAGATGGTATCCACTGTGTGTTATAGAGGTGTTAGTTAGATGGTATCCACTGTGTGTTATAGAGGTGTAGTTAGATGGTATCCACTGTGTGTTATAGAGGTGTAGTTAGATGGTATCCACTGTGTGTTATAGAGGTGTAGTTAGATGGTATCCACTGTGTGTTATAGAGGTGTAGTTAGATGGTATCCACTGTATGTTATAGAGGTGTAGTTAGATGGTATCCACTGTGTGTTTATAGAGGTGTAGTAAACCGTGGGGTGTCGGAGCTATGTCCAAATACCCCCCTGTGGTAAACCGATGGGTGTTGGGGCTATGTCCAAATACCCCCCGTGTGGTAAACCGATGGGTGTTGGAGCTATGTCCAAATACCCCCCCGTGTGGTAAACCGATGGGTGTTGGGGCTATTCCCAAATACCCCCCGTGTGGTAAACCGTGGGTGTTGGGGCTATTCCCAAATACCCCCCGTGTGGTAAACCGATGGGTGTTGAGTTTGCAGAGATGAACACAGAGACGGGGAGTTTCTAGTCAGAAAACCCGACTTTACTTGGAAACAAAATAAACATAAGAACAAAATAACTGAGGTTCGGCTCGGTCCTTCTTCTCAGACTCTGTGCCGTGTCCGTCTCTCGCGGGGGTGCCACGGCGCTCCCTTTATGTGGCCTGCACAGCTGATTGGCACACTCCCCAAATTACCTCTACTTGGAGCCATCAGCGTCGGGGTGCCCAGCCCGTGTACTCCCAGCAGAGGGAGCCAACGTTGGGGCAGTATGAAAATTATAGTGGGTCAGGCGTGTCGTGTGTGGTGGAGATTCTAGCCTTTCAAAGCGCTTCATGATGACAGAAGTCAGTGCTACGGGGCGATAGTCACTTAGTTCAGCTTGTTTGGGTACAGGAACAATGGTGGCCATCTTGAAGCAAGTGGGGACAGCAGACCGGGATAGGGAGAGGTTGTCGGTAAAAACTCCAGCCAGTTAGTCTGCACATGCTCTGAAAACGTAGCTTGGGATGCCCTCCGGGCCGACAGCCTTGAGAGGGTTAACACGTTTGAATATCCTACTCACGTCGGCTACAGAGATCTGGAGCCTAAAAACAACATTGGATTTGATTTGATTCGGTCCTCGTGGACAGCGGGGGCCCACGTCGGTGGCTGTGAGTTGTTTTCCTCGAAGGGGGTGATAAAGGTGTTCAGCTTGTCTGGCGGTGAGGCGTTTGTGTCCGCGACTTGGCTGGTGTTTCCTCTATAATCCAGGATTTTCTGGAGTCCCTGACAATTGCGACTCCACTTTGACCCTATAATATATCTTTGCCTGTTTGATTGTGTGTTTGTACTCGTCCATGTTTCCAGTCCCTCACCGTGGTTAAATGCGGTGGTGTGCGCTGCCATCTGGTTTTGGGTTCTAACGGTCACAGTAGGAACAACATCCTCTATTTTATTTAACCTTTATTTAACTAATCAAGTCAGTTACGAACAAATTCTTATTTACAATGATGGCCTGCTTGTAAACCCCCCCTCCCCTAACCCGGACGACACTGGGCCAAATGTGCGCCGCCCTATGGAACTCCCGATCACGGCCGGTTGTGATACAGACCGGGATCGAGCCCTGGGTCTGTAGTGATGCCTCTATATTACGGCCAAAGACAGAGTCAGTGTGTTGATTCATCGTGTTGATGATTAACTTTGTGAACAGGAATCAAAGCTAAGCTGAAATGGGAGAAAACCACCCAATACACACACGCACACACACACACACACGCACACGCTCGCACACACAGCTGTTTGTTCTGGTGTCTGATGCAGTACCTTGTTTTCTCCAGGTGAGGGCGCTCTTTGCAGAATCCCTATAGAGAATATCCTGGCTGTAGAGAGACTGGAGGAAGAGTCCTTCAAGATGAAGAACGTAAGAATACAAACCACCAAACACCAACTGCCAAACAACAACTACCAAACACCAACTGCCAAACACTAACTGCCAAACACCAACTACCAAACACCAACTGCCAAACACCAACTACCAACTACCAAACACCAACTGCCAAACACCAACTGCCAAACACTAACTGCCAAACACCAACTGCCAAACACCAACTGCCAAACACTAACTGCCAAACACCAACTGCCAAACACCAACTACCAAACACCAACTACCAAACACTAACTACCAAACACCAACTGCCAAACACCAACTGCCAAACACCAACTGCCAAACACCAACTACCAAACACTAACTACCAAACACCAACTACCAAACACCAACTACCAAACACCAACTGCCAAACACCAACTGCCAAACACCAACTACCAAACACCAACTGCCAAACACCAACTGCCAAACACCAACTGCCAAACACCAACTGCCAAACACCAACTGCCAAACACCAACTACCAAACACCAACTACCAAACACCAACTACCAAACACCAACTGCACCAACTGCACCAACTGCCAAACACCAACTGCCAAACACCAACTACCAAACACTAACTACCAAACACCAACTACCAAACACCAACTACCAAACACCAACTGCCAAACACCAACTGCCAAACACCAACTGCCAAACACCAACTGCCAAACACCAACTGCCGAACACCAACTGCCGAACACCAACTGCCGAACACTAACTACCAAACACCAACTACCAAACACCAACTGCCAAACACCAACTACCAAACACCAACTGCCAAACACCAACTGCCGAACACCAACTACCAAACACCAACTGCCAGGGTATTAATTGACATTATGATCCTAAACAACTTAGCAGTCCAGACTCTAGATAGTATTGACTGTTATGAGTCTAAACAACTTAGCAGTCCAGAGTCTAGATAGTATTGACTGTTATGAGTCTAAACAACTTAGCAGTCCAGAGTCCAGACTCTAGATAGTATTGACTGTTATGAGTCTAAACAACTTAGCAGTCCAGACTCTAGATAGTATTGACTGTTATGAGTCTAAACAACTTAGCAGTCCAGACTCTAGATAGTATTGACTGTTATGAGTCTAAACAACTTAGGGGTCCAGACTCTAGATAGTATTGACTGTTATGAGTCTAAACAACTTAGCAGTCCAGACTCTAGATAGTATTGACTGTTATGAGTCTAAACAACTTAACGAACCAGAGTCCAGACTCTAGATAGTATTGACTGTTATGAGTCTAAACAACTTAGCAGTCCAGACTCTAGATAGTATTGACTGTTATGAGTCTAAACAACTTAACGGACCAGAGTCCAGACTCTAGATAGTATTGACTGTTATGAGTCTAAACAACTTAGCAGTCCAGACTCTAGATAGTATTGACTGTTATGAGTCTAAACAACTTAGTGGTCCAGAGTCCAGACTCTAGATAGTATTGACTGTAGATCTATTTAGATAGACATTGTGTTCCAGGACTGTCTGGAAGGACCGGTGTCTGCTGCAGGAGACGGAGACCTGAGGAAGGTTTATACCCTGCTGCTTGTAACATGTCCCTCTCTCCCTTCCACCCACCCTAGATGTCCCCCTGGATGCTCCAGGTAATCGAGCCCAGAGAGGGCTAATGACTGTGTACTCTCCTCTCAATTCAGTGGGCCTCCTCTCAATTCAGTGGGCCTCCTCTCAATTCAGTGGGCCTCGTCTCAATTCAGTGGGCCTCGTCTCAATTCAGTGGGCCTCGTCTCAACTCAGTGGGCCTCGTCTCAACTCAGTGGGCCTCCTCTCAATTCAGTGGGCCTCCTCTAAATTCAGTGGGCCTCCTCTCAACTCAGTGGGCCTCCTCTCAATTCAGTGGGCCTCCTCTCAACTCAGTGGGCCTCCTCTCAAGTGGGCCTCAACTCAGTGGGCCTCCTCTCAACTCAGTCTCAACTCAGTGGGCCTCCTCTCAACTCAGTGGGCCTCCTCTCAACTCAGTGGGCCTCGTCTCAATTCAGTGGGCCTCCTCTCAACTCAGTGGGCCTCCTCTCAACTCAATGGGCCTCCTCTCAATTCAGTGGGCCTCCTCTCAACTCAGTGGGCCTCCTCTCAACTCAGTGGGCCTCGTCTCAATTCAGTGGGCCTCGTCTCAACTCAGTGGGCCTCCTCTCAACTCAGTGGGCCTCCTCTCAACTCAGTGGGCCTCCTCTCAACTCAGTGGGCCTCGTCTCAATTCAGTGGGCCTCGTCTCAACTCAGTGGGCCTCCTCTCAACTCAGTGGGCCTCCTCTCAACTCAGTGGGCCTCCTCTCAACTCAGTGGGCCTCCTCTCAACTCAGTGGGCCTCCTCTCAACTCAGTGGGCCTCCTCTCAACTCAGTGGGCCTCCTCTCAACTCAGTGGGCCTCCTCTCAACTCAGTGGGCCTTTATTGGGCCTCCTCTCAACTCAGTGGGCCTCGTCTCAATTCAGTGGGCCTCCTCTCAACTCAGTGGGCCTCGTCTCAACTCAGTGGGCCTCCTCTCAACTCAGTGGGCCTCCTCTCAACTCAGTGGGCCTCCTCTCAACTCAGTGGGCCTCCTCTCAACTCAGTGGGCCTCCTCTCAACTCAGTGGGCCTCCTCTCAACTCAGTGGGCCTCCTCTCAACTCAGTGGGCCTCGTCTCAACTCAGTGGGCCTTTATTGGCATGGAAAACACGTGTTTATATTTCCAAAGAAAATGAAATAAACAATTAACACAAGTGAAAAGACACAAAACAACATTAACAACTATTAGAATTTAACAGTAACAATAATAACAATAAATATTGTTAAATGTAATTAGTTAATTTAACAATAAATATTATAAATAAATATTGTTACATTTAATTAGTTAATTTAACAATAAATATGAGAATTAAATATTATAAATAAATATGATAAATAAATATCTTAGTTAATTTAACAATAAATATCATAAATAAATATCACTCTCAAAAGGTTGAAAAATATATATAGACATTTCAATCATTTTAGCGCCTTGTAAATAGTTGTAGTGTCAATAGTGGGCCTCCTCTCAATTCAGATAAATAAACATAGTGGGCCTGTTATTTACTAGTGGGTTTGTGTTCCACTGGTTTCCCTTTTGTCAGTGGGCCTCGGTCTCAAATCAGTGGGCCTGTCACACTGTGGGCCTTTCACCCAGTAGAGTGGGCCTTATCAATGTCAGTGGGCCTCAAATTCTTTGTGGATCTTTGTAATCTGGGGAACTCAGTGGGTCCTCTCAATATGGTCATACATTGGGCAGGAGGTTTCAAGTCAGCCTCAGTTTCAACCTCATTTTGTGGGCAGTGGGCAGTGTCTTCAGTGGGCCTGTGGGCCTCCTCCTCTCAATTCAGTGGGCCTCTTCAGTGGGCCTCCTCTCACAGGCCTCCTCTCAATAGCAAGGCTATGCTCACTGAGTCTGTCATAGTCAAAGCTTTCTCTTAAGTTTGGGCCTCACTCTCAACTCAGTGGGCCTCATTCTGGGCCTCCTCTGTTTAGTGGACAAATCAACTCTAGTTTGCCTCAGTTTCTGGTAGATTTTTTTTCCAGTGTGTCAAGTAATTATCATTTTGTTTTCTCATGATTTGTGGGCCTCCTCTAATTTTGCCTCCTCTCAACTCAGTGGGCCTCCTCTTTCAGTGAACAGAGCCCTCAGTGGGCCAGCTCTCAACTCAGTGGGCCTCCTCTCAACCAGTTCCTCTCTGTGGGGTGTGTTTGTGCCTTCTCAACAGAGCCCCAGAACCAGCTTGCTTAGGGGCCTCCCAGGTTCCTCTCTCTGTGGGCCTGTGTTTGTGTTCAGTGGGCCCCAGAACCAGTGGGCCTTGCTTAGGGGACCTTCTCCAGTTCCTCTCTGTAGGTGAGTGGGCCTCCTCTCAACTCAGTGGGCCTCTCTCCCTCATTCTGCTCAGTGGGCCTCCTCTCATTTGATCAGTGGGCCTCCTCAACTCAGTGGGCCTCAGACTCTCAACTCAGTGGGCAATGGGTCTCAACTCAGTGGGCCTTCTCAGACTCAGTGGGCCTCCTCTCAGATGAATGGGCCTCGATCTCAACTCAGTGGGCCTTTATTGGCATGGAAAACATGTGTTTATATTTCCAAAGAAAATGAAATAAACAATTAACACAAGTGAAAAGACACAAAACAACATTAACAACTATTAGAATTTAACAGATAATGGGTAATAACAATAAATATTGTTAAATGTAATTAGTTAATTTAACAATAAATATTATAAATAAATATTGTTACATTTAATTAGTTAATTTAACAATAAATATGATAATTAAATATTATAAATAAATATGATAAATAAATATTGTTAAATTTAATTAGTTAATTTAACAATAAATATTATAAATAAATATTGCACTTAAAAAGGTTGAAAAATATATATAGACATTTCAATCATTTTAGCCTTTTGATGGCACGTTGTAAATAGTTGTAGTGTGAATAGTGGGGGAAGATAAATAAACATATTGTTGTTATTTACTATGTTGTTTGTGTTCCACTGGTTTCCCTTTTGTCATGGCAACGGGCGGTCTCGCTGCTGTGATGTCACACTGTGGTATTTCACCCAGTAGATATGGGAGTTTATCAATGTTGGGTTTGTTTTCAAATTCTTTGTGGATCTTTGTAATCTGAGGGATATATGTGTCTCTAATATGGTCATACATTGGGCAGGAGGTTTGGAAGTGCAGCTCAGTTTCCACCTCATTTTGTGGGCAGTGAGCACATAGCCTGTCTTCTCTTGAGAGCTCTGTGTCTGCCTACGGCGTCCTTTCTCAATGTTCAAGGCTATGCTCACTGAGTCTGTACATAGTCAAAGCTTTCCTTAACTGTTTGGGTCAGTCACGGTGGTCAGGTATTCTGCCGCTGTGTACTCTCTGTTTAGGGACAAATAGCATTCTAGTTTGCTCAGTTTCTGGTAGATTTTTTTCCAGTGTGTCAAGTAATTATCATTTTGTTTTCTCATGATTTGATTGGGTCTAATTTTGCTGCTCTCCTGGGGCTCTGTGGGGTCTGTTTGTGTTTGTGAA
>NW_025747363.1:0-17500 GCF_021184085.1 Oncorhynchus gorbuscha | reverse complement strand
TCTGTGTCTGGTCTGGGACAGGTCTGGGTCTGGTCTGGGACAGGTCTGGTTCTGGTCCGGGACAGGTCTGGTTCTGGTCCGGGACAGGTCTGGTTCTGTCCTGAGACAGGTCTGGGTTTGGTCTGGGATAGGTCTGGGTCTGGTCCGGGACAGGTCTGGGTCTGGTCTGGGACATGTCTGGTTCTGGTCTGGTTCTAGTCTGGGACAGGGTCTGATCCGGGACAGGTCTGGGTACGGGACAGGTCTGGGTCTGGTCTGAGACAGGTCTGGTTCTGGTCCGGGGAAGGTCTGGCCCGGGACAGGTCTGGGTCTGGTTCTGGTCCGGGGAAGGTCTGGCCCGGGACAGGTCTAGGTCTGGTCTGGGACAGGTCTGGTTCTGGTCTGGTTCTAGTCTGGGACAGGGTCTGATCTGGGACAGGTCTGGTCTGGGTCTGGTCCGGGACAGGTCTGGTCCAGGACAGGTCTGGGACAGGTCTGGTTCTGGTCTGGTTCTGATCTGGGTCTGGTCTGGGACAGTACTAACAGTCTAGAAGGGTCCATGTAGTGGACACACACACACACACACACACACACACACAGTCACTCTGTAATAATGTTCTGTAACAATTCACCCTCCTGACCACACCCCTCTTCTCTGTGTTCCCGCAGGGATCATCCAATCGGAGACAAGAGTTTTCAGTGTTACATCCACCAACAGTCTGAGAGCTCCACCTACTCCATCTAGCCCCGCCCACCAACCACTGCCATGAAGCGCAGAGCTCCGCCCCCGATGACCTGAGACCTAGCAACACTTCCTGGTTACTCCTGATCCACGGCTTCCCATGGTGCATCTTTCAGAACACGGACACTCAGAGCCGAGGTCTAATGGAAGAGTCTATGATGATGTGCTACAACACAATGGACTGTTGGTGTACCAGTGACCACGCACTTTAACCCACAACGGACATAAAGCTACTGCCTCGTTCTGAAACAATCGCCCCACAACGGACATAAAGCTACTGCCTCGTTCTGAAACAATCTCCCCACAACGGACATAAAGCTACTGCCTCGTTCTGAAACAATCTCCCCACAACGGACATAAAGCTACTGCCTCGTTCTGAAACAATCGCCCCACAACGGACATAAAGCTACTGCCTCGTTCTGAAACAATCTCCCCACAACGGACATAAAGCTACTGCCTCGTTCTGAAACAATCTTATTTTATTGCTCATGTTGATGTAATGTTTGATAACTAAATGGTTTAAGTGGTAATGGTGCGAAACAACCGATTCCTTTGTATTTCAAGTCACACAGACCAAACTCTAGGTTGAAGGACTGTCCACTTGGAGTCCGACTATGTATGTGTTGAACTCTGCTGCCTCCTGGCCTGTACCCTGTCCCTGGGTCAGAACTCTGCTGCCTCCTGGCCTGTACCCTGTCCCTGGGTCAGAACTCTGCTGCCTCCGGCCTGTACTGCCTGTCTGAACCTGCTGCCTCCTGGCCTAAAGTACCCTGTCCCTGGGTCAGAACTCTGCTGCCTCCTGGTCTGTCCCTGGGTCAGAACTCTGCTGCCTCCTGGCCTGTCCCTGGGTCAGAACTCTGCTGCCTCCTGGCCTGTCCCTGTCAACGGGCTCAGAACTCTGCATGCCTCCTGACATAAAGCCTGAAACAATCTCCCCACAACGGACATAAAGTTACTAAAGCTACTGCCTGTCCCTGGGTCAGAACTCTGCTGCCTCTGGCCTGTACCGGACATGCTACCCTGCCTCTGCTGGTCTGGGTCAGAACTCTGCTGCCTCCTGGTCTGGGTCAGAACTCTGCTGCCTCCTGGCCTGTACCCTGTCCCTGGGTCAGAACTCTGCTGCCTCCTGGCCTGTCCCTGGGTCAGAACTCTGCTGCCTCCTGGTCTGTCCCTGGGTCAGAACTCTGCTGTCCCCTGGCCTGGTCAGAACTCTGCTGCCTCCTGGTGGGTCAGAACTCTGCTGCCTCCCTGGCCTGTCCCTGGGTCAGAACTCTGCTGTCTCCTGGTCTGGGTCAGAACTCTGCTGCCTCCTGGCCTGTACCCTGTCCCTGGGTCAGAACTCTGCTGCCTCCTGGCCTGTACCCTGTCCCTGGGTCAGAACTCTGCTGCCTCCTGGCCTGTACCCTGTCCCTGGGTCAGAACTCTGCTGCCTCCTGGCCTGTACCCTGTCCCTGGGTCAGAACTCTGCTGCCTCCTGGCCTGTACCCTGTCCCTGGGTCAGAACTCTGCTGCCTCCTGGTCTGTACTGGTCCCTGGGTCAGAACTCTGCTGCCTCCTGGCCTGTACCCTGTCCCTGGGTCAGAACTCTGCTGCCTCCTGGCCTGTACCCTGTCCCTGGGTCAGAACTCTGCTGCCTCCTGGCCTGTACCCTGTCCCTGGGTCAGAACTCTGCTGCCTCCTGGTCTGGGTCAGAACTCTGCTGTCCCCTGGCCTGTACCCTGTCCCTGGGTCAGAACTCTGCTGCCTCCTGGCCTGTACCCTGTCCCTGGGTCAGAACTCTGCTGCCTCCTGGCCTGTACCCTGTCCCTGGGTCAGAACTCTGCTGCCTCCTGGCCTGTACCCTGTCCCTGGGTCAGAACTCTGCTGCCTCCTGGCAGAACTGTGCCCCTGTCCCTGGGTCAGAACTCTGCTGCCTCCTGGCCTGTACCCTGTCCCTGGGTCAGAACTCTGCTGCCTCCTGGCCTGTACCCTGTCCCTGGGTCAGAACTCTGCTGCCTCCTGGCCTGTACCCTGTCCCTGGGTCAGAACTCTGCTGTCCCCTGGCCTGGGTCAGAACTCTGCTGCCTCCTGGCCTGTCCCTGGGTCAGAACTCTGCTGCCTCCTGGCCTGTCCCTGGGTCAGAACTCTGCTGTCCCCTGGCCTGTACCCTGTCCCTGGGTCAGAACTCTGCTGACCCCTGGCCTGTCCCCTGTCCCTGGGTCAGAACTCTGCTGCCTCCTGGCCTGGTCTGTCCCCTGGTCTGTCCCCTGGTCTGTCCCTGGTCTGTCCCCTGGTCTGTCCCCTGGTCTGTCCCCTGGTCTGTCCCCTGGTCTGTCCCCTGGTCTGTACCCTGGCCTGTACCCTGTCCCTGGGTCAGAACTCTGCTGTCTCCTGGCCTGTACCCTGTCCCTGGGTCAGAACTCTGCTGTCTCCTGGCCTGTACCCTGTCCCTGGGTCAGAACTCTGCTGACCCCTGGTCTGTACCCTGGCCTGTACCCTGTCCCTGGGTCAGAACTCTGCTGTCTCCTGGCCTGTACCCTGTCCCTGGGTCAGAACTCTGCTGTCTCCTGGCCTGTACCCTGTCCCTGGGTCAGAACTCTGCTGTCCCCTGGCCTGTCCCCTGTCCCTGGGTCCCTCTGGCCTGCCCCTGGCCTGTACCCTGTCCCTGGGTCAGAACTCTGCTGCCCCTGGCCTGTCCCTGGGTCAGAACTCTGCTGGATCCCATGGCCTGTCCCCTGTCCCTGGGTCAGAACTCTGCTGTCCTCCTGGCCTGTCCCCAGAACTGGCCTGTCCCCTGGCCTGTCCCCTGGCCTGTCCCCTGGCCTGTCCCCTGGCCTGTCTCTGGCCTGTCCCAAACCTGTCCCCTGGCCTGTCCCCTGGCCAAACCAACAGTACCCTGGCCTGTCCCCAACAGAACTGTCTCCTGGCCTATCCAAATGGCCAGTCCCCTGGCCTGTAAACCAACAGAACTAACCCAGGCATGTCCCTGGCCTTCCCCTGGTTGCTGTCCAAACCAACTGGAACCTGTACCCTGGTCCCTGGGTCCAGAACAGAACTAACTGACTGTCCCCTGGCCTGTACCCTGGCCTGTCCACCCTGTCCCTGGGTCCAGAACTCTGATAACCCCTGGCCTGTCCCCACCTGTCCCCTGGCCTATGTCCAAAGCAACAGAACTAACCCGGTGACTGGTTGCTAAACCCTGTCCAAAGAACTACAGAACTAACCCAGTGACTGGTTGCTATGTCCAAACCAACAGAACTAACCCTGGTTGCTCCTAAGCAACAGAATCTAGTTAATGTCCAAAGCAACAGAACTAACCAGGGCCTGGTGGATGTCCAAACCAACAGGTTCACTCCTCTGCTATGTCCAAACAACAAAATAACCCAGTGACTGGTTGCTATGTCCAAACCAACAGAACTAACCCGGTGACTGGTTGCTATGTCCAAACCAACAGAACTAACCCGGGTTGCTATGTCCAAACCAACAGAACTAACCCTGGTTGCTATGTCCAAACCAACAGAACTAACCCGGTGACTGGTTGCTATGTCCAAAGCAACAGAACTAACCCGGTGACTGGTTGCTATGTCCAAACCAACAGAACTAACCCGGTGACTGGTTGCTATGTCCAAACCAACAGAACTAACCCGGTGACTGGTTGCTATGTCCAAACCAACAGAACTAACCCGGTGACTGGTTGCTATGTCCAAACCAACAGAACTAACCCGGTGACTGGTTGCTATGTCCAAACCAACAGAACTAACCCGGTGACTGGTTGCTATGTCCAAAGCAACAGAACTAACCCGGTGACAGGTTGCTATGTCCAACGCAACAGATCTAGCTGGGCATCCATTCTCTCTGTAGTCCGTGGGTGTTGTTAGGTACAGAGTCTTCCATGATGGCAGACAGTCTTCTGTCGTCTGGCTACCGGTTAGATAACATTCCACTCCTATGTCGTTGTTTCCCGATGGAAAGCTAGCTAAACAGGCTGGTACCCAGACTATATTTTCTACATCTGTATTTCTGAACCAAGTCATATTTGTTGCTGAGATATCTTTGTAAATCTCCACACCACAACCCATTTAAAAACCATAATGCCAATTGCTACAAATGTGTATTTTCTATCTTTGTGAGTTTAAAAAAAATGTTTGATGGTCCTCAACATTGAGTGTGTTTTATATCTTCAGACTAGCATCTTGTCCTACAGAATAGTCTGTACTTTAATGCTCCTTGTGTTTTATATCTTCAGACTAGCATCTTGTCCTACAGAATAGTCTGTACTTTAATGCTCCTTGTGTTTTATATCTTCAGACTAGCATCTTCAAATTGCCCTCCCCCCCTAAAATCTAACCCTAATCCACCTTTCCAGGAATGTCCTCTTATAAATGCCCCTTCTAAAGGATAACAGTGTATTTTGTATAAATATATCAAGAGTATTAAGAAGAAGTTATTATGTATCTCTGTACAGAACAACGGAATGGTTTAAAATGATCTTGTTTTGTCCTGGAAATAACTAAATTAAGGCGACATTATTGCAAACCGGTTGTTGTCTGAGTGGCTTTCATTCAGAATGTGTTGCAGGAAGTTTTTTACATGTATTTATCTGTTATTTGACCAGGTAAGTTGACTGAGAACACGTTCTCATTTACAGCAACGAACTGGAGAATAGTTACAGGGGATGAATGAGCCAATTGTAAACTGGGGATTATTAGGTGACCATGATGGTTTGAGGGCCAGATTGGGAATTTAGTCTGGACACCAGGGGTTAACACCCCTACTCTTACGATAAGAGCCATGAGATCTTTAATGACCTCAGAGAGTCAGGACACCAGGGTTAACACCCCTACTGTTACGATAAGTACCATGAGATCTTAACATTTACATTTACATTTAAGTCATTTGGCAGACGCTCTTATCCAGAGCGACTTACAAATTGGTGCATTCACCTTATGACATCCAGTGGAACAGTCACTTTACAATAGTGCATCTAAAACTTAAAGGGGGGGGGGAATACTTATCCTATCCTAGGTATTCCTTAAAGAGGTGGGGTTTCAGGTGTCTCCGGAAGGTGGTGATTGACTCCGCTGTCCTGGCGTCGTGAGGGAGTTTGTTCCACCATTGGGGGGCCAGAGCAGCGAACAGTTTTGACTGGGCTGAGCGGGAACTGTACTTCCTCAGTGGTAGGGAGGTGAGCAGGCCAGAGGTGGATGAACGCAGTGCCCTTGTTTGGGTGTAGGGCCTGATCAGAGCCTGGAGGTACTGAGGTGCCGTTCCCTTCACAGCTCCGTAGGCAAGCACCATGGTCTTGTAGCGGATGCGAGCTTCAACTGGAAGCCAGTGGAGAGAGCGGAGGAGCGGGGTGACGTGAGAGAACTTGGGAAGGTTGAACACCAGACGGGCTGCGGCGTTCTGGATGAGTTGTAGGGGGTTGATGGCACAGGCAGGGAGCCCAGCCAACAGCGAGTTGCAGTAATCCAGACAGGAGATGACAAGTGCCTGGATTAGGACCTGCGCCGCTTCCTGTGTGAGGCAGGGTCGTACTCTGCGGATGTTGTAGAGCATGACCTCAGAGAGCCAGGACACCAGGGTTAACACACCTACTCTTACGATAAGTGCCATGGGATCTTTATTGACCTCAGAGAGCCAGGACACCAGGGTTAACACACCTACTCTTACGATAAGTGCCATGGGATCTTTAATGACCTCAGAGAGTCAGGACACCCGTTTAACGTCCCCCTACACAGGGCAGTGTCCCCAATCACTGCCCTGGGGCATTGGGTTATTTTTTTAGACCGGAGGAAAGAGTGCCTCCTACTGGCCCTCCAACACCACTTCCAGCAGCATCTGGTCTCCCATCCAGGGACTGACCCTGCTTAGCTTCAGGAAGCCAGCAGTGGTATGCAGGGTGGTATGCTGCTGGAAAGTGTTCTGAGGTTAGTCTGTTTCTTGTAGTACGGAAAGCCCAAGAGTTCATTGAAGGATCTGTCCTTTTGATTGGTCAAACCAAGACAGGGGGAAAAAACCAAGGAGTTGAAAGGTCACAGATGTGTGTATTGATGGCACTATTTGGCCATAAACTTGCAGCGTGTCCCGTCAATGTGATAATTTATAATGGAGTGTGTGAGAGAGAAAGTGTGTGTGTAGTGCGTGTGTAGTGTGTGCTTGTATGTATGCATATTGGCGTCCCCCTGAAGCAAGGACAGCAGTCCCTGCCTATCTTCTGAAAACATCTGAAACCCTTCCTCTTCATGCAGTATCTAAACATCTGAAACCTCTTCCTCTTCATACAGTATCTAAACATCTGAAACCTCTTCCTCTTCATACAGTATCTAAACATCTGAAACCTCTTCCTCTTCATACAGTATCTAAACATCTGAAACCTCTTCATACAGTATCTAAACATCTGAAACCTCTTCCTCTTCATACAGTATCTAAACATCTTCCTCTTCATACAGTATCTAAACATCTTCCTCTTCATACAGTATCTAAACATCTGAAACCTCTTCATACAGTATCTAAACCTCTTCCTCTTCATACAGTATCTAAACATCTTCCTCTTCATACAGTATCTAAACCTCTTCCTCTTCATACAGTATCTAAACCTCTTCCTCTTCATACAGTATCTAAACATCTTCCTCTTCATACAGTATCTAAACATCTTCCTCTTCATACAGTATCTAAACATCTTCCTCTTCATACAGTATCTAAACATCTTCCTCTTCATACTTTTCTGTGTTCCCACCAGTCAGCGCAGGTGCTCCGTCGGTTCACAGTATCTAAACATCTTCCTCTTCATACAGTATCTAAACATCTTCCTCTTCATACAGTATCTAAACATCTGAAACCTCTTCCTCTTCATACAGTATCTAAACATCTTCCTCTTCATACAGTATCTAAACATTCCTCTGTCTACCAGGGTCTCTAGTCAGGGGTTTAAATACTGTCTCTGTTCCTCTACAGTCTACCAGGGTCTCTAGTCAGGGGTTTAAATACGGTCTCTGTTCCTCTACAGTCTACCAGGGTCTCTAGTCAGGGGTTTAAATACTGTCTCTGTTCCTCTACAGTCTACCAGGGTCTCTAGTCAGGGGTTTAAATACGGTCTCTGTTCCTCTACAGTCTACCAGGGTCTCTAGTCAGGGGTTTAAATATGGTCTCTGTTCCTCTGCAGTCTACCAGGGTCTCTAGTCAGGGGTTTAAATACGGTCTCTGTTCCTCTGTTCCTCTGCAGTCTACCAGGGTCTCTAGTCAGGGGTTTAAATATGGTCTCTGTTCCTCTGCAGTCTACCAGGGTCTCTAGTCAGGGGTTTAAATACGGTCTCTGTTCCTCTGTTCCTCTACAGTCTACCAGGGTCTCTAGTCAGGGGTTTAAATATGGTCTCTGTTCCTCTGCAGTCTACCAGGGTCTCTCAGTCAGGGGTTTAAATTCGGTCTCTGTTCCTCTACAGTCTACCAGGGTCTCTAGTCAGGGGTTTAAATACCCTCTACAGTCTACCAGGGTCTCTAGTCAGGGTTTAAATACGGTCTCTGTTCCTCTGCAGTCTACCAGGGTCTCTAGTCAGGGGTTTGAATACGGTCTCTGTTCCTCTACAGTCTACCAGGGTCTCTAGTCAGGGGTTTAAATACGGTCTCTGTTCCTCTGTCTACCAGGGTCTCTAGTCAGGGGTTTAAATACGGTCTCTGTTCCTCTACAGTCTACCAGGGTCTCTAGTCAGGGGTTTAAATACGGTCTCTGTTCCTCTGTCTACCAGGGTCTCTAGTCAGGGGTTTAAATACGGTCTCTGTTCCTCTACAGTCTACCAGGGTCTCTAGTCAGGGGTTTAAATACGGTCTCTGTTCCTCTACAGTCTACCAGGGTCTCTAGTCAGGGGTTTAAATACGGTCTCTGTTCCTCTACAGTCTACCAGGGTCTCTAGTCAGGGGTTTAAACATCTGGTCTCTGTTCCTCTGTCTACCAGGGTCTCTAGTCAGGGTTTAAATACGGTCTCTGTTCCTCTACAGTCTACCAGGGTCTCTTCAGTCAGTTTAAACATCTGGTCTCTGTTCCTCTACAGTCTAAACAGGGTCTCTAGTCAGGGGTTTAAATACTTCCTGTTCCTCTACAGTCTACCAGGGTCTCTAGTCAGGGGTTTAAATATCGGTCTCTGTTCCTCTGTTCCTCTACAGTCTACCAGGGTCTCTAGTCAGGGGTTTAAACATCTTCTCTGTTCCTCTACAGTCTACCAGGGTCTCTAGTCAGGGGTTTAAATCGGTCTCTGTTCCTCTTCCTCTACAGTCTACAGGGTCTCTAGTCAGGGGTTTAAATACGGTCTCTGTTCCTCTACAGTCTACCAGGGTCTCTAGTCAGGGGTTTAAATACTGTCTCTGTTCCTCTACAGTCTACCAGGGTCTCTAGTCAGGGGTTTAAATACGGTCTCTGTTCCTCTGTTCCTCTACAGTCTACCAGGGTCTCTAGTCAGGGGTTTAAATACGGTCTCTGTTCCTCTACAGTCTACCAGGGTCTCTAGTCAGGGGTTTAAATACGGTCTCTGTTCCTCTACAGTCTACCAGGGTCTCTAGTCAGGGGTTTAAATACGGTCTCTGTTCCTCTACAGTCGACCAGGGTCTCTGGTCAGGAATTTAAATACGGTCTCTGTTTATCTACAATATTCCAGGGCCTCTGGTCAGGGTTCAAAAACTGTCCTCAACTCAAAGTCCCAGCAAAACAGGACAGGCAGCACAGTGTATGTTTGTAGAGCAGAGAGTAACAGCGCTCCCTCTGTCACCTCCACCCCGTAACACCAGTGTGTCGTGAACAACATTTGCGAGGTCAACAACAGTGGAACGGTCGGTTCACCTTCAAAATAAAAGTCCCCCACCGAAACAGATGGAAACGGTCATTTCATTGAAATTATGTTGAAACAACGTTGATTCAACCAGTGTGTGCTCAGTCGGTAATATTGCAATATACAGCCTTATCTATGGATCGTCGGTCCATTAAATGGTGTATGAGCCTAATCACTGACACTCACAGAAGACAACTGGGGGAGACTATTCACATGCAACAGTATAACTTTAGATCGTCCCCTCGCCCATACCCGGGCGCGATCCAGGGACCCTGTGCACACATCAACAACAGCCACCCACGAAGCATCGTTACCCATCGTTCCACAAAAGCCGCGGCCCTTCCCAGAGCAAGGGGAACTACTACTTTAAGGTCTCAGAGTAAGTGACGTCACCTATTGAAACGCTATTTAGCGCGCACCGCCGCTAACTAAGCTAGCCGTTTCACATCCGTTTCACACCCATATTACTATCGTAGCTCTTAAAGCCAAACAGTTGTGTTCTGTGAGTTTTTCTGGGTGTCTGTACTTGACTTTACTATTTACATGGTTGACTACATTTACTTTTACCGAATTACATTCCTAAAGAAAATAATGCATTTTTTTTTTAAACTCCATACATTTCCCTGACAAGTACTGGTTTCATTTTGAATGTTTAACAGGACAGGAAAATGGTCCAATTTATGCACTTATCAAGAGAACATGGACTCAAACGGATCTGTACAGACCCAGTGCACTACTTTTGTGAATATATATATTTGTATTTTATTTTGAAGGCTTAACGCCGATTCCACTTTTGTTGCTCATGTTAATGTGGTTCACGACACACACGTCTCTCTCCTCTCCCGGTTCAGTCCCAGCTCCCTCTCCACTGAACAAGCGAAAACATTTTCGGGAAGATTAAAGTTTTTGTCGCGGACCTGAGCTGTTCCGAGGATCGGTTTTATTATGTGGAGAAATAAACATAGTTTATTAGGAGAATCGGTGGCTTGTTTCATCTTTCTGGTGGCGCTTTGCGATGCTCATCGATGTAAGTGAAACTTTATTTGACTTTATGTTGATTGATTTATTTAAAAATTGATTTATGTGGAAAGTAAAAGTACAACTTTGGTGGTTGTTTTACGCTTTTACACAAGATCAGGGGGTGTATAGTTGGTGTTTCTCTTTTCCCAAAGAAATAACGGTAACTTACATACTAAAATACAATTTATATCCGTCAAAAAACAATGAATTAACGGAAACTTAAATACTAAAATACAATTTATATCCGTCAAAAGACAAAGAATTAACGGTAACTTAAATACTAAAATACAATTTATATCCGTCAAAAAACAAAGAATTAACGGTAACTTAAATACTAAAATACAATTTATATCCGTCAAAAGACAAAGAATTAACGGTAACTTAAATACTAAAATACAATTTATATCCGTCAAAAAAGCCAAAGAATTAATGGTAACTTGTTACTAAAAGACAACTTTAATGCGCCGAAGCCAACGCTACTTTCCACAACATGTTATAAAGTCTGAAACGTGTTTTGAGCTGCGTATGTCGACAAAAGAGGCAACAGGTGATCGGATGTTTTTTACACTGTTCCTGCAGTCCTGGAAGATGAGTGACACCTCCTATATTATTAATATTTTGTTTTATTGCTTTGAATAATTTAAATAAGACCACGTGTTGGGGGGGGGTAATACCCTGCTAAAACAAGAACAAAGACCTGTTGAAATGGGACTGTTTACTAATCCGTTTAATCTACAGTTTGATCCAAATGATTCATCCATCAAATCATGTTTTAAAATATCAATATAGATTCCTATGTGGTCACACAAAACAAACCCCATACTTTCCCCTCCCGCTGTCGTCACATTGTCATAGCGACGTAATAGCGACGTAATAAAACACGTGTTGTGTGAGTGTAACTGACGTCATCAGTACTTCGTCACTTCCTGCCATCGGATCACACAGTTGATTTGGTGTTTATTCTGACTATAGACAGAAGGAAACACATTTAGACGTGCAGGAATCAACCAGTATGTTTGACGGCCGAACATTCGTGATTCGTCCGCTTTGCACGTCAATATCAGTATTAGCAGGGAGCTAATGTGACCATTGTAATTAGAGCATGCTAGCTAACTCAAGTTTTACAGCAATAACATGAAATAAAAAAAGTACATCCCAGGAAGCCCCCTCAATATCTAACAGGTACTATACATGTACTGTATACATCTGGACATGTACCTAGTGAACTCCTACACATTGTCCATCTGAAAATAGAATACAGTGTTTCAGAACGGGACCTAATGCTGGTGTAACCGATGTGAAACGGCTAGCTAGTTAGCGGTGGTGGCGCGCTAATAGCTTTTCAATCGGTGATGTCACTCGCTCTGAGACCTTGAAGTGGTTGTTCCCTTTGCTCTGGAGCGATGGGGTGACGATGCTTCGAGGGTGGCTGTTGTCCATGTGTTCCTGGTACGAGCCCAGGTAGGGGCGAGGAGAGGGACGGAAGCTATACTTGTTACACTTGAAGTGTTAATATCAGACTGGGAGGAGTTTACGTTTTGTGATCTCCCCCTATCTGCAAGTGTCGCCGATATCATGACACCTAATTGATATGTAAATTCAACAAACCTGACACGCCTGCTCCCGCTCTCCGTCTCTGGCGCTCAAGGGCGCCAGGCTGCCCATCATTACAGACACCTGCCACCATTATTACACGCATCAGTGCTCATTGGACTCACCTGGACTCCTTCATTTTGTTGATTGCCCCTTCTATATCTGTCTGTTCCTCAGTTTGTTCCTCGTGTCAGCATTATCGTGGATGTGTTTTTATCCTTTGTCCAGACGCAGTCCTTGTTTGTTTCCTGTCCGTTGTTTATTAACTGTTACCTCCCCTTGTTTATTAACTGTTAACTCCCCTTGTTTATTAACTGTTAACTCCCCTTGTTTATTAACTGTTTATTAACTGTTAACTCCCCTTGTTTATTAACTGTTTATTAACTGTTAACTCCCCTTGTTTATTAACTGTTGACTCCCCTTGTTTATTAACTGTTTATTAACTGTTGACTCCCCTTGTTTATTAACTGTTAACTCCCCTTGTTTATTAACTGTTTACTCCCCTTGTTTATTAACTGTTTATTAACTGTTAACTCCCCTTGTTTATTAACTGTTTATTAACTGTTAACTCCCCTTGTTTATTAACTGTCTATTAACTGTTAACTCCCCTTGTTTATTAACTGTTTATTAACTGTTAACTCCCCTTGTTTATTAACTGTTAACTCCCCTTGTTTATTAACTGTTTATTAACTGTTTATTAACTGTTGACTCCCCTTGTTTATTAACTGTTTATTAACTGTTGACTCCCCTTGTTTATTAACTGTTTATTAACTGTTAACTCCCCTTGTTTATTAACTGTTGACTCCCCTTGTTTATTAACTGTTGACTCCCCTTGTTTATTAACTGTTTATTAACTGTTTATTAACTGTTGACTCCCCTTGTTTATTAACTGTTTATTAACTGTTAACTCCCCTTGTTTATTAACTGTTAACTCCCCTTGTTTATTAACTGTTAACTCCCCTTGTTTATTAACTGTTTATTAACTGTTTATTAACTGTTAACTCCCCTTGTTTATTAACTGTTGACTCCCCTTGTTTATTAACTGTTAACTCCCTTGTTTATTAACTGTTTATTAACTGTTAACTCCCCTTTTATTAACTGTTTATTAACTGTTTATTAACTGTTATTAACTCCCCTTGTTTATTAACTGTTACCTCCCTTGTTTATTAACTGTTAACTCCCCTTGTTTATTAACTGTTTATTAACTGTTGACTCCCCTTGTTTATTAACTGTTTATTAACTGTTTATTAACTGTTAACTCCCCTTGTTTATTAACTGTTTATTAACTGTTTATTAACTGTTAACTCCCCTTGTTTATTAACTGTTTATTAACTGTTGACTCCCCTTGTTTATTAACTGTTTATTAACTGTTAACTCCCCTTGTTTATTAACTGTTTATTAACTGTTGACTCCCCTTGTTTATTAACTGTTTATTAACTGTTAACTCCCCTTGTCTATTAACTGTTGACTCCCCTTGTTTATTAACTGTTGACTCCCCTTGTTTATTAACTGTCTATTAACTGTTGACTCCCCTTGTTTATTAACTGTCTATTAACTGTTAACTCCCCTTGTTTATTAACTGTTTATTAACTGTTTATTAACTGATGACTCCCCTTGTTTATTAACTGTCTATTAACTGTTGACTCCCCTTGTTTATTAACTGTTAACTCCCCTTGTTTATTAACTGTTTATTAACTATTACCTCCCCTTGTTTATTAACTGTTTATTAACTGTTGACTCCCCTTGTTTATTAACTGTTTATTAACTGTTAACTCCCCTTGTTTATTAACTGTTAACTCCCCTTGTTTATTAACTGTTTATTAACTGTTGACTCCCCTTGTTTATTAACTGTTTATTAACTGTTAACTCCCCTTGTCTATTAACTGTTGACTCCCCTTGTTTATTAACTGTTGACTCCCCTTGTTTATTAACTGTCTAACTGTTGACTCCCCTTGTTTATTAACTGTCTATTAACTGTTAACTCCCCTTGTTTATTAACTGTTTATTAACTGTTTATTAACTGTTTATTAACTGTTTATTAACTGTTTATTAACTGTTTATTAACTGTTGACTCCCCTTGTTTATTAACTGTTAACTCCCCTTGTTTATTAACTGTTGACTCCCCTTGTTTATTAACTGTTAACTCCCCTTGTTTATTAACTGTTGACTCCCCTTGTTTATTAACTGTTAACTCCCCTTGTTTATTAACTGTTAACTCCCCTTGTTTATTAACTGTTAACTCCCTCCCCTTGTTTATTAACTGTTGACTTGTTTATTAACTCCCTTGTTTATTAACTGTTAACTCCCTTGTTTATTAACTGTTAACTCCCCTTGTTTATTAACTGTTGACTCCCCTTGTTTATTAACTGTTTATTAACTGTTAACTCCCCTTGTCTATTAACTGTTGACTCCCCTTGTTTATTAACTGTTGACTCCCCTTGTTTATTAACTGTCTATTAACTGTTAACTCCCCTTGTTTATTAACTGTTTATTAACTGTTTATTAACTGTTTATTGTTTAAACTGTTTATTAACTCCCCTTGTTTATTAACTGTTAACTCCCTTGTTTATTAACTGTTTCCCTTATTTATTAACTGTTTATTAACTGTTAACTCCCCTTGTTTATTAACTGTTTATTAACTGTTAACTCCCCTTGTTTATTAACTGTTAACTCCCTTGTTTATTAACTGTTAACTCCCCTTGTTTATTAACTGTTTATTAACTCTCCCTTGTTTATTAACTGTTTAACTCCCCCTTGTTTATTAACTGTTAACTCCCCTTGTTTATTAACTGTTTACTCTCCCTTTTTTATTAACTGTTAACTCCCCTTGTTTATTAACTGTTTATTAACTGTTAACTCCCTTTGTTTATTAACTGTTTATTAACTGTTAACTCCCTTGTTTATTAACTGTTTATTAACTGTTAACTCCCTTGTTTATTAACTGTTTGTTTATTAACTGTTAAACTCCCTTGTTTATTAACTGTTAACTCCCTTGTTTATTAACTGTTAACTCCTTGTTTATTAACTGTTAACTCCCTTGTTTATTAACTGTTAACTCCCCTTGTTTATTAACTGTTTATTAACTCCCCTTGTTTATTAACTGTTAACTCCCCTTGTTTATTAACTTAACTGTTAACTCCCCTTGTTTATTAACTGTTGACTTGTTTATTAACTGTTAACTCCCTTGTTTATTAACTTTAACTCTTGTTTATTAACTGTTAACTCCCCTTGTTTATTAACTGTTAACTCCCCTTGTTTATTAACTGTTAACTCCCTTGTTTATTAACTGTTAACTCCCCTTGTTTATTAACTGTTTATTAACTCCCCTTGTTTATTAACTGTTAACTCCCCTTGTTTATTAACTGTTAACTCCCCTTGTTTATTAACTGTTAACTCCCCTTGTTTATTAACTGTTAACTCCCCTTGTTTATTAACTGTTAACTCCCCTTGTTTATTAACTGTTTATTAACTGTTAACTCCCCTTGTTTATTAACTGTTTATTAACTGTTAACTCCCCTTGTTTATTAACTGTTTATTAACTGTTAACTCCCCTTGTTTATTAACTGTTACCTCCCTTGTTTATTAACTGTTAACTCCCCTTGTTTATTAACTGTTAACTCCCCTTGTTTATTAACTGTTAACTGTTTATTAACTGTTAACTCCCCTTTTATTAACTATTAACTGTTAACTCCCTTGTTTATTAACTGTTAACTCCCTTGTTTATTAACTGTTAACTCCCCTTGTTTATTAACTGTTAACTCCCCTTGTTTATTAACTGTTAACTCCCCTTGTTTATTAACTGTTAACTCCCCTTGTTTATTAACTGTTAACTCCCCTTGTTTATTAACTGTTAACTCCCCTTGTTTATTAACTGTTAACTCCCCTTGTTTATTAACTGTTAACTCCCCTTGTTTATTAACTGTTTATTTTAAACTGTTAACTCCCTTGTTTATTAACTGTTTATTAACTGTTAACTCCCTTGTTTATTAACTGTTAACTCCCTTGTTTATTAACTGTTTATTAACTGTTAACTCCCCTTGTTTATTAACTGTTTATTAACTGTTAACTCCCCTTGTTTATTAACTGTTAACTCCCCTTGTTTATTAACTGTTAACTCCCCTTGTTTATTAACTGTTAACTCCCCTTGTTTATTAACTGTTAACTCCCCTTGTTTATTAACTGTTAACTCCCCTTGTTTATTAACTGTTTATTAACTGTTTATTAACTGTTTATTAACTGTTAACTCCCCTTGTTTATTAACTGTTTATTAACTGTTAACTCCCCTTGTTTATTAACTGTTTTAACTGTTAACTGTTTATTAACTGTTAACTCCCCTTGTTTATTAACTGTTAACTCCCCTTGTTTATTAACTGTTAACTCCCCTTGTTTATTAACTGTTAACTCCCTTGTTTATTAACTGTTTCCCTTGTTTATTAACTGTTAACTCCCTTGTTTATTAACTGTTAACTCCCCTTGTTTATTAACTGTTAACTGTTTAACTCCCCTTAACTGTTTATTAACTGTTAACTCCCTTGTTTATTAACTGTTTATTAACTGTTAACTCCCCTTGTTTATTAACTGTTAACTCCCCTTGTTTATTAACTGTTAACTCCCTTGTTTATTAACTGTTAACTCCCCTTGTTTATTAACTGTTTATTAACTCCCCTTTTGTTTATTAACTGTTAACTCCCCTGTTTATTAACTGTTAACTCCCCTTGTTTATTAACTGTTAACTCCTTGTTTATTAACTGTTAACTCCCTTGTTTATTAACTGTTAACTCCCTTGTTTATTATTAACTGTTGACTCCCTTGTTAACTCCCTTGTTTATTAACTGTTAACTCCCCTTGTTTATTAACTGTTAACTCCCTTGTTTATTAACTGTTAACTCCCTTGTTTATTAACTGTTTACTCCCTTGTTTATTAACTGTTAACTCCCTTGTTTATTAACTGTTTATTAACTTGTTTATTAACTGTTATTAACTCTCCCTTGTTTATTAACTGTTAAACTGTTTATTAACTTGTTTATTAACTGTTAATTAACTGTTTATTAACTGTTAACTCCCTTGTTTATTAACTGTTTATTAACTCTCCCTTGTTTATTAACTGTTAACTCCCCTTGTTTATTAACTGTTAATTAACTCCTCCCCTTGTTTATTAACTGTTTATTAACTGTTTATTAACTGTTTATTAACTGTTTATTAACTGTTACTCCCCTTGTTTATTAACTGTTTACTCCTTGTTTATTAACTGTTAACTTTGTTTATTAACTGTTTATTAACTGTTAACTCCCTTGTTTATTAACTGTTAACTCCCCTTGTTTATTAACTGTTAACTCCCCTTGTTTATTAACTGTTTATTAACTGTTAA
>NW_025747362.1:0-59346 GCF_021184085.1 Oncorhynchus gorbuscha | reverse complement strand
AACTAGTGGACATGATATAACTAGTGGACCTGATATAACTAGTGGAACTGATATAACTAGTGGACCTGATATAACTAGTGGACCTGATATAACTAGTGGACCTGATATAACTAGTGGAACTGATATAACTAGTGGAACTGATAGAACTGATAGAGCTAGTGGTACAGATAGAGCTAGTGGTACTGATAGAGCTAGTGGTACTGATAGAGCTAGTGGTACTGATAGAGCTAGTGGTACTGATGGAACTAGTGGACCTGATGGAACTAGTGGAATTGATATAACTAGTGGACCTGATGGAACTAGTGGACCTGATGGAACTAGTGGACCTGATGGAACTAGTGGACCTGATGGAACTAGTGGACCTGATATAACTAGTGGTACTGATATAACTAGTGGACCTGATGGAACTAGTGGACCTGATAGAACTAGTGGACCTGATATAACTAGTGGACCTGATATAACTAGTGGACCTGATATAACTAGTGGACCTGATATAACTAGTGGACCTGATATAACTAGTGGACCTGATATAACTAGTGGACCTGATATAACTAGTGGACCTGATAGAACTAGTGGACATGATGGAACTAGTGGACCTGATATAACTAGTGGACCTGATATAACTAGTGGACCTGATAGAACTAGTGGACATGATATAACTAGTGGACCTGATAGAACTAGTGGACATGATGGAACTAGTGGACCTGATAGAACTAGTGGACCTGATATAACTAGTGGACATGATGGAACTAGTGGACCTGATATAACTAGTGGACCTGATATAACTAGTGGACCTGATATAACTAGTGGACCTGATATAACTAGTGGACCTGATGGAACTAGTGGACCTGATGGAACTAGTGGACCTGATATAACTAGTGGAACTGATAGAACTGATATAACTAGTGGACATGATGGAACTAGTGGACCTGATATAACTAGTGGACCTGATATAACTAGTGGACCTGATATAACTAGTGGACCTGATGGAACTAGTGGACCTGATGGAACTAGTGGACCTGATGGAACTGATATAACTAGTGGACATGATGGAACTTGTGGACATGATATAACTAGTGGAACTGATGGAACTAGTGGACCTGATATAACTAGTGGACATGATGGAACTAGTGGACATGATATAACTAGTGGAACTGATGGAACTAGTGGACATGATGGAACTAGTGGAACTGATATAACTAGTGGAACTGATGGAACTAGTGGAACAGATGGAACTAGTGGAACAGATGGAACTAGGTGAACTGGTGGACTAGTGGAACTGATGGAACTGATAGAACTAGTGGACCTGAGAACTGATGGAACTAGTGGAACTGGTAGAACTGGTGGAACTAGTGGAACTAGTGGAACTGGTAGAACTAGTGGAACTAGTGGAACTGATAGAACTAGTGGAACTGATGGAACTGATGGAACTCGTGGAACTGATAGAACTAGTGGAACTGATGGAAGTTATGGAACTAGTGGAACTGATGGAACTGATAGAACTAGTGGAACTGATGGAACTCGTGGAACTGAAATAACTAGTGGAACTGAAGGAACTGATGGAACTAGTGGAACTGATGGAACTAGTGGAACTGATGGAACTAGTGGAACTGATGGAACTGATGGAACTAGTGGAACTGATGGAACTAGTGGAACTGATGGAACTAGTGGAACTGATGGAAGTTATGGAACTAGTGGACCTGATGGAAGTAGTGGAACTGATAGAACTGATGGAACTAGTGGAATTGATGGAACTGATAGAGCTCGTGGAACTGATAGAACTGATAGAGCTAGTGTAACTGATGGAACTAGTGGAACTGATGGAACTAGTGGAACTGATAGAACTGATGGAACTGATAGAACTGATGGAACTGATAGAGCTAGTGGAACTGATGGAACTAATGGAACTGATGGAACTAGTGGACCTGATAGAACTGCTGAACTAGTGGAACTAGCAGAACTGATAGAACTAGTGGACATGATAGAACTGATAGAACCAGTGGAACTGATAACTAGTGGACCTGAGAACTGATAGAACTAGTGGAACTGATAGAGCTAGTGGTACTGATAGAACTGATAGAACTAGTGGAACTGATATAACTAGTGGACATGATGGAACTAGTGGACATGATGGAACTAGTGGACATGATGGAACTGATAGAACCAGTGGAACTGATAACTAGTGGACCTGAGAACTGATAGAGCTAGTGGTACTGATAGAACTGATAGAACTAGTGGAACTGATAGAGCTAGTGGTACTGATAGAGCTAGTGGTACTGATAGAGCTAGTGGTACTGATAGAGCTAGTGGTACTGATAGAACTGATAGAACTAGTGGAACTGATAGAACTGATATAACTAGTGGAACTGATATAACTAGTGGACCTGATATAACTAGTGGACCTGATGGAACTAGTGGACCTGATATAACTAGTGGACCTGATATAACTAGTGGAACTGATATAACTAGTGGACCTGATATAACTAGTGGACCTGATATAACTAGTGGACCTGATATAACTAGTGGACCTGATATAACTAGTGGAACTGATATAACTAGTGGAACTGATAGAACTGATATAACTAGTGGACCTGATATAACTAGTGGACCTGATATAACTAGTGGACCTGATGGAACTAGTGGACCTGATATAACTAGTGGACCTGATATAACTAGTGGAACTGATATAACTAGTGGACCTGATATAACTAGTGGACCTGATATAACTAGTGGAACTGATATAACTAGTGGACCTGATATAACTAGTGGAACTGATATAACTAGTGGACCTGATATAACTAGTGGACCTGATATAACTAGTGGAACTGATATAACTAGTGGACCTGATATAACTAGTGGAACTGATAGAACTGATAGAACTAGTGGAACTGATAGAGCTAGTGGTACTGATAGAGCTAGTGGTACTGATAGAGCTAGTGGTACTGATAGAGCTAGTGGTACTGATAGAACTGATAGAACTAGTGGAACTGATAGAGCTAGTGGTACTGATAGAGCTAGTGGTACTGATATAACTAGTGGACCTGATATAACTAGTGGAACTGATATAACTAGTGGACATGATGGAACTGATATAACTAGTGGACCTGATATAACTAGTGGACCTGATATAACTAGTGGACCTGATATAACTAGTGGACCTGATATAACTAGTGGACCTGATATAACTAGTGGACCTGATATAACTAGTGGAACTGATAGAACTGATAGAACTAGTGGAACTGATATAACTAGTGGAACTGATAGAACTGATAGAACTAGTGGAACTGATAGAGCTAGTGGTACTGATAGAACTAGTGGAACTGATAGAACTGATATAACTAGTGGAACTGATAGAACTGATAGAACTAGTGGACCTGATATAACTAGTGGACCTGATATAACTAGTGGACCTGATATAACTAGTGGACCTGATATAACTAGTGGAACTGATAGAACTGATATAACTAGTGGACCTGATATAACTAGTGGACCTGATATAACTAGTGGACCTGATATAACTAGTGGACCTGATATAACTAGTGGAACTGATAGAACTGATAGAACTAGTGGAACTGATAGAGCTAGTGGTACTGATAGAACTGATAGAACTAGTGGAACTGATAGAGCTAGTGGTACTGATAGAACTAGTGGTACTGATAGAACTGATAGAACTAGTGGTACTGATAGAGCTGATATAACTAGTGGAACTGATAGAACTGATATAACTAGTGGACCTGATATAACAAGTGGACCTGATATAACTAGTGGACCTGATATAACTAGTGGAACTGATATAACTAGTGGACCTGATATAACTAGTGGAACTGATATAACTAGTGGAACTGATATAACTAGTGGACCTGATATAACTAGTGGAACTGATATAACTAGTGGACCTGATATAACTAGTGGAACTGATATAACTAGTGGAACTGATATAACTAGTGGACCTGATATAACTAGTGGAACTGATAGAACTGATAGAGCTAGTGGAACTGATATAACTAGTGGACCTGATATAACTAGTGGACCTGATATAACTAGTGGACCTGATATAACTAGTGGACCTGATATAACTAGTGGACCTGATGGAACTAGTGGACCTGATGGAACTAGTGGACCTGATATAACTAGTGGAACTGATAGAACTGATATAACTAGTGGACATGATGGAACTAGTGGACCTGATATAACTAGTGGACCTGATATAACTAGTGGACCTGATATAACTAGTGGACCTGATATAACTAGTGGACCTGATATAACTAGTGGACCTGATGGAACTAGTGGACCTGATGGAACTAGTGGACCTGATGGAACTGATATAACTAGTGGACATGATGGAACTTGTGGACATGATATAACTAGTGGAACTGATGGAACTAGTGGACCTGATATAACTAGTGGACATGATGGAACTAGTGGACATGATATAACTAGTGGAACTGATGGAACTAGTGGACCTGATGGAACTAGTGGAACTGATATAACTAGTGGAACTGATGGAACTAGTGGAACAGATGGAACTAGTGGAACAGATGGAACTAGGTGAACTGGTGGGACTAGTGGAACTGATGGAACTGATAGAACTAGTGGACCTGAGAACTGATGGAACTAGTGGAACTGGTAGAACTGGTGGAACTAGTGGAACTAGTGGAACTGGTAGAACTAGTGGAACTAGTGGAACTGATAGAACTAGTGGAACTGATGGAACTGATGGAACTCGTGGAACTGATAGAACTGGTGGAACTGATGGAAGTTATGGAACTAGTGGAACTGATGGAACTGATAGAACTAGTGGAACTGATGGAACTCGTGGAACTGAAATAACTAGTGGAACTGAAGGAACTGATGGAACTAGTGGAACTGATGGAACTAGTGGAACTGATGGAACTAGTGGAACTGATGGAACTGATGGAACTAGTGGAACTGATGGAACTAGTGGAACTGATGGAACTAGTGGAACTGATGGAAGTTGTGGAACTAGTGGACCTGATGGAAGTAGTGGAACTGATAGAACTGATGGAACTAGTGGAATTGATGGAACTGATAGAGCTCGTGGAACTGATAGAACTGATAGAGCTAGTGTAACTGATGGAACTAGTGGAACTGATGGAACTAGTGGAACTGATAGAACTGATGGAACTGATAGAACTGATGGAACTGATAGAGCTAGTGGAACTGATGGAACTAATGGAACTGATGGAACTAGTGGACCTGATAGAACTGCTGGAACTAGTGGAACTAGCAGAACTGATAGAACTAGTGGACATGATAGAACTGATAGAACCAGTGGAACTGATAACTAGTGGACCTGAGAACTGATAGAACTAGTGGAACTGATAGAGCTAGTGGTACTGATAGAGCTAGTGGTACTGATAGAGCTAGTGGTACTGATAGAGCTAGTGGTACTGATAGAACTGATATAACTAGTGGAACTGATAGAGCTAGTGGTACTGATAGAGCTAGTGGTACTGATAGAACTAGTGGACCTGATAGAGCTAGTGGTACTGATAGAGCTAGTGGTACTGATAGAGCTAGTGGTACTGATAGAACTGATAGAACTAGTGGAACTGATAGAGCTAGTGGTACTGATAGAGCTAGTGGTACTGATAGAGCTAGTGGTACTGATAGAGCTAGTGGTACTGATAGAACTGATAGAACTAGTGGAACTGATAGAGCTAGTGGTACTGATAGAGCTAGTGGTACTGATATAACTAGTGGACCTGATATAACTAGTGGAACTGATATAACTAGTGGAACTGATATAACTAGTGGACCTGATATAACTAGTGGACCTGATATAACTAGTGGACCTGATATAACTAGTGGACCTGATATAACTAGTGGAACTGATAGAGCTAGTGGTACTGATAGAGCTAGTGGTACTGATAGAACTAGTGGTACTGATAGAACTGATAGAACTAGTGGAACTGATAGAGCTAGTGGTACTGATAGAGCTAGTGGTACTGATAGAACTAGTGGTACTGATAGAACTGATAGAACTAGTGGAACTGATAGAGCTAGTGGTACTGATAGAGCTAGTGGTACTGATAGAACTAGTGGTACTGATAGAACTGATAGAACTAGTGGAACTGATAGAGCTAGTGGTACTGATAGAGCTAGTGGTACTGATAGAACTAGTGGTACTGATAGAACTGATAGAACTAGTGGAACTGATAGAGCTAGTGGTACTGATAGAGCTAGTGGTACTGATAGAACTAGTGGTACTGATAGAACTGATAGAACTAGTGGAACTGATAGAGCTAGTGGTACTGATAGAGCTAGTGGTACTGATAGAACTAGTGGTACTGATAGAACTGATAGAACTAGTGGAACTGATAGAGCTAGTGGTACTGATAGAGCTAGTGGTACTGATAGAACTAGTGGTACTGATAGAACTGATAGAACTAGTGGAACAGATAGAGCTAGTGGTACTGATAGAGCTAGTGGTACTGATAGAACTGATATAACTAGTGGAACTGATAGAACTGATATAACTAGTGGACATGATATAACTAGTGGACCTGATATAACTAGTGGAACTGATATAACTAGTGGACATGATGGAACTAGTGGACCTGATATAACTAGTGGACCTGATATAACTAGTGGACCTGATATAACTAGTGGAACTGATATAACTAGTGGACCTGATATAACTAGTGGAACTGATATAACTAGTGGACCTGATATAACTAGTGGAACTGATATAACTAGTGGACCTGATATAACTAGTGGAACTGATATAACTAGTGGAACTGATATAACTAGTGGACCTGATATAACTAGTGGAACTGATAGAACTGATAGAGCTAGTGGAACTGATATAACTAGTGGACCTGATATAACTAGTGGACCTGATATAACTAGTGGACCTGATATAACTAGTGGACCTGATATAACTAGTGGACCTGATGGAACTAGTGGACCTGATGGAACTAGTGGACCTGATATAACTAGTGGAACTGATAGAACTGATATAACTAGTGGACATGATGGAACTAGTGGACCTGATATAACTAGTGGACCTGATATAACTAGTGGACCTGATATAACTAGTGGACCTGATATAACTAGTGGACCTGATATAACTAGTGGACCTGATGGAACTAGTGGACCTGATGGAACTAGTGGACCTGATGGAACTGATATAACTAGTGGACATGATGGAACTTGTGGACATGATATAACTAGTGGAACTGATGGAACTAGTGGACCTGATATAACTAGTGGACATGATGGAACTAGTGGACATGATATAACTAGTGGAACTGATGGAACTAGTGGACCTGATGGAACTAGTGGAACTGATATAACTAGTGGAACTGATGGAACTAGTGGAACAGATGGAACTAGTGGAACAGATGGAACTAGGTGAACTGGTGGGACTAGTGGAACTGATGGAACTGATAGAACTAGTGGACCTGAGAACTGATGGAACTAGTGGAACTGGTAGAACTGGTGGAACTAGTGGAACTAGTGGAACTGGTAGAACTAGTGGAACTAGTGGAACTGATAGAACTAGTGGAACTGATGGAACTGATGGAACTCGTGGAACTGATAGAACTGGTGGAACTGATGGAAGTTATGGAACTAGTGGAACTGATGGAACTGATAGAACTAGTGGAACTGATGGAACTCGTGGAACTGAAATAACTAGTGGAACTGAAGGAACTGATGGAACTAGTGGAACTGATGGAACTAGTGGAACTGATGGAACTAGTGGAACTGATGGAACTGATGGAACTAGTGGAACTGATGGAACTAGTGGAACTGATGGAACTAGTGGAACTGATGGAAGTTGTGGAACTAGTGGACCTGATGGAAGTAGTGGAACTGATAGAACTGATGGAACTAGTGGAATTGATGGAACTGATAGAGCTCGTGGAACTGATAGAACTGATAGAGCTAGTGTAACTGATGGAACTAGTGGAACTGATGGAACTAGTGGAACTGATAGAACTGATGGAACTGATAGAACTGATGGAACTGATAGAGCTAGTGGAACTGATGGAACTAATGGAACTGATGGAACTAGTGGACCTGATAGAACTGCTGGAACTAGTGGAACTAGCAGAACTGATAGAACTAGTGGACATGATAGAACTGATAGAACCAGTGGAACTGATAACTAGTGGACCTGAGAACTGATAGAACTAGTGGAACTGATAGAGCTAGTGGTACTGATAGAGCTAGTGGTACTGATAGAGCTAGTGGTACTGATAGAGCTAGTGGTACTGATAGAGCTAGTGGTACTGATAGAACTGATATAACTAGTGGAACTGATAGAGCTAGTGGTACTGATAGAGCTAGTGGTACTGATAGAACTAGTGGACCTGATAGAGCTAGTGGTACTGATAGAGCTAGTGGTACTGATAGAGCTAGTGGTACTGATAGAACTGATAGAACTAGTGGAACTGATAGAGCTAGTGGTACTGATAGAGCTAGTGGTACTGATAGAGCTAGTGGTACTGATAGAGCTAGTGGTACTGATAGAACTGATAGAACTAGTGGAACTGATAGAGCTAGTGGTACTGATAGAGCTAGTGGTACTGATATAACTAGTGGACCTGATATAACTAGTGGAACTGATATAACTAGTGGAACTGATATAACTAGTGGACCTGATATAACTAGTGGACCTGATATAACTAGTGGACCTGATATAACTAGTGGACCTGATATAACTAGTGGAACTGATAGAGCTAGTGGTACTGATAGAGCTAGTGGTACTGATAGAACTAGTGGTACTGATAGAACTGATAGAACTAGTGGAACTGATAGAGCTAGTGGTACTGATAGAGCTAGTGGTACTGATAGAACTAGTGGTACTGATAGAACTGATAGAACTAGTGGAACTGATAGAGCTAGTGGTACTGATAGAGCTAGTGGTACTGATAGAACTAGTGGTACTGATAGAACTGATAGAACTAGTGGAACTGATAGAGCTAGTGGTACTGATAGAGCTAGTGGTACTGATAGAACTAGTGGTACTGATAGAACTGATAGAACTAGTGGAACTGATAGAGCTAGTGGTACTGATAGAGCTAGTGGTACTGATAGAACTAGTGGTACTGATAGAACTGATAGAACTAGTGGAACTGATAGAGCTAGTGGTACTGATAGAGCTAGTGGTACTGATAGAACTAGTGGTACTGATAGAACTGATAGAACTAGTGGAACTGATAGAGCTAGTGGTACTGATAGAGCTAGTGGTACTGATAGAACTAGTGGTACTGATAGAACTGATAGAACTAGTGGAACAGATAGAGCTAGTGGTACTGATAGAGCTAGTGGTACTGATAGAACTGATATAACTAGTGGAACTGATAGAACTGATATAACTAGTGGACATGATATAACTAGTGGACCTGATATAACTAGTGGAACTGATATAACTAGTGGACATGATGGAACTAGTGGACCTGATATAACTAGTGGACCTGATATAACTAGTGGACCTGATATAACTAGTGGAACTGATATAACTAGTGGACCTGATATAACTAGTGGAACTGATATAACTAGTGGACATGATGGAACTAGTGGACCTGATATAACTAGTGGACCTGATATAACTAGTGGACCTGATATAACTAGTGGAACTGATATAACTAGTGGACCTGATATAACTAGTGGAACTGATATAACTAGTGGAACTGATATAACTAGTGGACCTGATATAACTAGTGGAACTGATATAACTAGTGGAACTGATATAACTAGTGGACCTGATATAACTAGTGGAACTGATATAACTAGTGGACCTGATATAACTAGTGGAACTGATATAACTAGTGGAACTGATATAACTAGTGGACCTGATATAACTAGTGGAACTGATATAACTAGTGGAACTGATATAACTAGTGGACCTGATATAACTAGTGGAACTGATATAACTAGTGGAACTGATATAACTAGTGGAACTGATATAACTAGTGGACCTGATATAACTAGTGGAACTGATATAACTAGTGGACCTGATATAACTAGTGGAACTGATAGAACTGATATAACTAGTGGAACTGATAGAACTGATATAACTAGTGGAACTGATATAACTAGTGGACCTGATATAACTAGTGGACCTGATATAACTAGTGGACCTGATATAACTAGTGGAACTGATATAACTAGTGGACCTGATATAACTAGTGGACCTGATATAACTAGTGGAACTGATATAACTAGTGGAACTGATATAACTAGTGGACCTGATATAACTAGTGGAACTGATAGAACTGATATAACTAGTGGAACTGATATAACTAGTGGACCTGATATAACTAGTGGAACTGATATAACTAGTGGAACTGATATAACTAGTGGACCTGATATAACTAGTGGAACTGATATAACTAGTGGAACTGATATAACTAGTGGACCTGATATAACTAGTGGAACTGATATAACTAGTGGACCTGATATAACTAGTGGAACTGATATAACTAGTGGAACTGATATAACTAGTGGAACTGATATAACTAGTGGAACTGATGGAACTAGTGGAACTGATATAACTAGTGGACCTGATATAACTAGTGGAACTGATATAACTAGTGGAACTGATATAACTAGTGGACCTGATATAACTAGTGGACCTGATATAACTAGTGGACCTGATATAACTAGTGGACCTGATATAACTAGTGGACCTGATATAACTAGTGGAACTGATATAACTAGTGGACCTGATATAACTAGTGGACCTGATATAACTAGTGGACCTGATATAACTAGTGGAACTGATAGAACTGATATAACTAGTGGACCTGATATAACTAGTGGACCTGATATAACTAGTGGACCTGATATAACTAGTGGACCTGATATAACTAGTGGAACTGATATAACTAGTGGAACTGATAGAACTGATAGAGCTAGTGGTACAGATAGAGCTAGTGGTACAGATAGAGCTAGTGGTACTGATAGAGCTAGTGGTACTGATAGAGCTAGTGGTACTGATAGAGCTAGTGGTACTGATAGAGCTAGTGGACCTGATAGAACTAGTGGACCTGATAGAACTGATAGAACCAGTGAAACTGATAACTAGTGGACCTGATATAACAAGTGGACCTGATATAACTAGTGGACCTGATATAACTAGTGGACCTGATGGAACTAGTGGACCTGATATAACTAGTGGACCTGATATAACTAGTGGACCTGATATAACTAGTGGACCTGATATAACTAGTGGACCTGATGGAACTAGTGGACCTGATATAACTAGTGGACCTGATATAACTAGTGGACCTGATATAACTAGTGGACCTGATATAACTAGTGGACCTGATGGAACTAGTGGAACAGATGGAACTAGTGGAACAGATGGAACTAGGTGAACTGGTGGGACTAGTGGAACTGATGGAACTGATAGAACTAGTGGACCTGAGAACTGATGGAACTAGTGGAACTGGTAGAACTGGTGGAACTAGTGGAACTAGTGGAACTAGTGGAACTGGTAGAACTAGTGGAACTAGTGGAACTGATAGAACTAGTGGAACTGATGGAACTGATGGAACTCGTGGAACTGATAGAACTAGTGGAACTGATGGAAGTTATGGAACTAGTGGAACTGATGGAACTGATAGAACTAGTGGAACTGATGGAACTCGTGGAACTGAAATAACTAGTGGAACTGAAGGAACTGATGGAACTAGTGGAACTGATGGAACTAGTGGAACTGATGGAACTAGTGGAACTGATGGAACTAGTGGAACTGATGGAACTGATGGAACTAGTGGAACTGATGGAACTAGTGGAACTGATGGAAGTTATGGAACTAGTGGACCTGATGGAAGTAGTGGAACTGATAGAACTGATGGAACTAGTGGAATTGATGGAACTGATAGAGCTCGTGGAACTGATAGAACTGATAGAGCTAGTGGAACTGATGGAACTAGTGGAACTGATGGAACTAGTGGAACTGATAGAACTGATGGAACTGATAGAACTGATGGAACTGATAGAGCTAGTGGAACTGATGGAACTAATGGAACTGATGGAACTAGTGGACCTGATAGAACTGCTGGAACTAGTGGAACTAGCAGAACTGATAGAACTAGTGGACCTGATAGAACTGATAGAACCAGTGGAACTGATAACTAGTGGACCTGAGAACTGATAGAACTAGTGGAACTGATAGAGCTAGTGGTACTGATAGAACTGATAGAACTAGTGGAACTGATATAACTAGTGGACATGATGGAACTAGTGGACATGATGGAACTAGTGGACATGATGGAACTAGTGGACATGATATAACTAGTGGACCTGATATAACTAGTGGACCTGATATAACTAGTGGACCTGATATAACTAGTGGAACTGATAGAACTGATATAACTAGTGGACCTGATATAACTAGTGGACCTGATATAACTAGTGGACCTGATATAACTAGTGGACCTGATATAACTAGTGGACCTGATATAACTAGTGGACCTGATGGAACTAGTGGACCTGATATAACTAGTGGACCTGATATAACTAGTGGACCTGATATAACTAGTGGACCTGATATAACTAGTGGACCTGATGGAACTAGTGGAACTGATATAACTAGTGGAACTGATATAACTAGTGGAACTGATGGAACTAGGTGAACTGATGGAACTGATGGAACTAGTGGAACTGGTAGAACTGGTGGAACTAGTGGAACTGGTAGAACTAGTGGAACTAGTGGAACTGATAGAACTAGTGGAACTGATAGAACTAGTGGAACTGATAGAACTAGTGGAACTGATGGAAGTTATGGAACTAGTGGAACTGATGGAACTCGTGGAACTGAAGGAACTAGTGGAACTGAAGGAACTGATGGAACTAGTGGAACTGATGGAACTAGTTGAACTGATGGAAGTTATGGAACTAGTGGAACTGATGGAACTTGTGGAACTGAAGGAACTAGTGGAACTGAAGGAACTGATGGAACTAGTGGAACTGATGGAACTAGTTGAACTGATGGAAGTTATGGAACTAGTGGAACTGATGGAACTAGTGGAACTGATGGAAGTTATGGAACTAGTGGACCCGATGGAAGTAGTGGAACTGATAGAACTGATGGAACTAGTGGAATTGATGGAACTGATAGAGCTCGTGGAACTGATAGAACTGATAGAGCTAGTGGAACTGATGGAACTAATGGAACTAGTGGAACTGATGGAACTAGTGGAACTGATGGAACTAGTGGACCTGATGGAACTAGTGGACCTGATAGAACTGCTGGAACTAGTGGAACTAGCGGAACTGATAGAACTAGCGGAACTGATAGAACTAGTGGAACTGATAACTAGTGGACCTGAGAACTGATGGAACTAGTGGAACTGGTAGAACTAGTGGAACTGGTAGAACTAGTGGAACTAGTGGAACTGGTAGAACTAGTGGAACTAGTGGAACTGATAGAACTAGTGGAAATGATGGAACTGATGGAACTAGTGGAACTGATGGAAGTTATGGAACTAGTGGAACTCGTGGAACTGAAAGAACTAGTGGAACTGAAAGAACTAGTGGAACTGATGGAACTCGTGGAACTAGTGGAACTGATGGAAGTTATGGAACTAGTGGAACTGATGGAACTAGTGGAACTGATGGAAGTTATGGAACTAGTGGACCTGATAGAACTGATGGAACTAGTGGAATTGATGGAACTGATAGAGCTCATGGAACTGATAGAACTGATAGAGCTAGTGGAACTGATGGAACTAATGGAACTGATGGAACTAGTGGACCTGATAGAACTGCTGGAACTAGTGGAACTAGCGGAACTGATAGAACTAGCGGAACTGATAGAACTAGTGGAACTGATAGAACTAGCGGAACTGAAAGAACTGATGGAACTGATAGAACTAGTGGACCTGATAGAACTGATAGAACCAGTGGAACTGATAACTAGTGGACCTGAGAACTGATAGAACTAGTGGAACTGATAGAACTGCTGGAACTGATAGAACTGCTGGAACTAGTGGAACTGATAGAACTAGTGGAACTGATAGAACTGATGGAACTGATAGAACTGATAGAACTAGTGGAACTGATAGAACTAGTGGAACTGATAGAACTGATGGAACTGATAGAACTGATAGAACTAGTGGAACTGATAGAACTAGTGGAACTGATAGAACTGATGGAACTGATAGAACTGATAGAACTAGTGGAACTGATGGAACTGATAGAACTGATAGAACTAGTGGAACTGATAGAACTAGTGGAACTGATAGAACTAGTGGAACTAGTGGAACTGATAGAACTAGTGGAACTGATAGAACTAGTGGAACTGATAGAACTAGTGGAACTGATAGAACTAGCGGAACTCCAATTTGTAAGTCGCTCTGGATAAGAGCGTCTGCTAAATGACTTAAATGTAAATGTAAATGTGATAGAACTAGCGGAACTGAAAGAACTAGCGGAACTGAAAGAACTAGTGGAACTGATAGAACTTGTAGAACTGAAAGAACTAGTGGACCTGATGGAACTAGTGGACCTGATGGAACTAGTGGACCTGAGAACTGAAAGAACTAGTGGAACTGATAGAACTTGTAGAACTGAAAGAACTAGTGGACCTGATGGAACTAGTGGACCTGATGGAACTAGTGGACCTGATGGAACTAGTGGACCTGAGAACTGGTGGAACTAGTGGAACTGGTAGAACTAGTGGAACTGATAGAACTAGTGGAACTAGTGGAACTGATAGAACTAGTGGAACTAGTGGAACTGATGGAACTGATGGAACTCGTGGAACTGATGGAACTAGTGGAACTGAAGGAACTGATGGAACTGATGGAACTGATGGAACTGGTGGAACTAGTGGAACTGATGGAACTAGTGGAACTGATGGAAGTTATGGAACTAGTGGACCTGATAGAGCTCGTGGAACTGATAGAACTAGTGGAACTGATAGAGCTAGTGGAACTGATGGAACTGATAGAACTAGTGGACCTGAGAACTGATAGAACTAGTGGAACTGATAGAACTAGTGGAACTGATAGAACTGATAGAACTAGTGGACCTGATAGAACTGATAGAACCAGTGGAACTGATAACTAGTGGACCTGAGAACTGATAGAACTACTGGAACTGATAGAACTACTGGAACTGATAGAACTGCTGGAACTGATAGAACTGCTGGAACTAGTGGAACTAGTGGAACTGAAAGAACTAGTGGAACTGAAAGAACTAGCGGAACTGATAGAACTAGTGGAACTGATAGAACTAGTGGAACTGAAAGAACTAGTAGAACTGAAAGAACTAGTAGAACTGAAAGAACTAGTGGACCTGATGGAACTAGTGGACCTGATGGAACTAGTGGACCTGATGGAACTAGTGGACCTGATGAAACTGATAGAACTAGTGGAACTGACAGAACTAGTGGAACTGATAGAACTGGTAGAACTAGTGGGACTGATAGAACTGGTAGAACTAATAGAACTGGTAGAACTAATCGAACTGATAGAACTAATCAAACTGATAGAACTAGTGGAACTGATGGAACTGGTAGAACTGATGGAAGTGACTTACTCAAATTCCTATAATCCTTGCCTGTATTTGATGTTGTCATTTACTGTCCCTGAGTCTATCAAACTGTATGGTGGAAGTATACCTCAGCTCGGCAGTGACAGAAAACATTGCTTTTCTCTATCTGTTCTGCAGATATATAAGAGGTTTTTTGTGATCACCTTCCTGGGGTCTATCCTATGGATCGCCATCTTCTCCTACCTCATGGTGTGGTGGGCACATCAGGTAAGTTATACTAACTGCATCCCCAGGCTTTTGTATGAGTCTAATGAACAATAATAGTAGAATAATTAAAGAAGGCTGGTAGAAGAGGTAGTCTTCCTTTTGACACTACCACTACTGAGTCAAATAGAACAAACTATTAGAACCAACATCCAGTGTTACTCTCACTACCTCTACTGAGTCAAATAGAACAAACATCCAGTGTTCCTCTCACTACCGCTACTGAGTCAAATAGAACAAACTATTAGAACAAACATCAAGTGTTACTCTCACTTCCGCTACTGAGTCAAATAGAACAAACTATTAGAACCAACACCCAGTGTTACTCTCACTACCGCTACTGAGTCAAATAGAACAAACTATTAGAACCAACATCCAGTGTTACTCTCACTACCGCTACTGAGTCAAATAGAACAAACTATTAGAACCAACATCCAGTGTTACTCTCACTACCGCTACTGAGTCAAACACTATTAGAACCAACATCCAGTGTTACTCTCACTACCACTACTGAGTCAAATAGAACACTATTAGAACCAACATCCAGTGTTACTCTCACTACCACTACTGAGTCAAATTGAACAAACTATTAGAACCAACACCCAGTGTTACTCACTACAACTACTGAGTCAAATAGAACACTATTAGAACCAACACCCAGTGTTACTCTCACTACCGCTACTGAGTCAAATAGAACACTATTAGAACCAACACCCAGTGTTCCTCTCACTACCACTACTGAGTCAAATATAACAAACTGTTCCTATTAGAACCAAACACGACACCCTGTTTCTGTCAGGTGGGAGAGACCATAGGCATCTCAGAGGAGATCATGGGCCTAACCATCCTAGCTGCAGGAACGTCCATCCCTGACCTCATCACTAGTGTTATTGTGGCCCGTAAAGGACTGGGGGATATGGCTGTGTCCAGTTCTGTGGGCTCCAACATCTTCGACATCACCATGGGGTGAGTGCCATCACCTTCACACTGAAGGATGTTAAACTACACTAAAGCTACCCTTAAGAAAAATCAAGTTTACTTAACTCAAATTAATTTTAAAAGCTAGTTCCCTACATCCCAAACTACTTAGTTATAAATTACCATATCTCAATCTGGAATGTCAGACTACAAAGGGCAAGAACAGATTACTCTCGAGCTGGGGATTTTCCCTGCAATCTGGAGCCATAATCATGCTTCATACTATTTTTACAAAATGTATATTTTTATGCATATCTAAGCATACCTCATGAGCTGTCTGTATCTTCCTGACTGGTGGTTCTTTTTTTTATATAAAGAAACTAAACTCTGCTAATATCTGGGTAAAAGATTGAAAGGAATGTGAGTCTTATTCAGTACATGTAGTTATTGCCCGCTTTCTAAAGTCTATGAACCATTCCAGCAGGAATGCCAGTTAAGATGGTTTGACAAGATAGCTACTCTAACTTGATTGATAACATGAAATGGCTTCTTGGTAGCTACTTATGAGGTTGGGAACCTATCAAGCTAAAGCCAACTTCATAAAATTGCTATGTGGTTAGTGTTATTACAGAGAAGAAGAAAAAATGTAACACAAAAACAGGTCAAATTACATTTTAGTCAACGCTCTTATACAGTGCAATTATGCTCAAGTGCCTTGATCAAGGGCACATCCACATAGTGTTCACATTGTCGGCTAGGGTATTCCAGACAAACCTTTCAGTTCCTGGCCCAACACGCTAACCGCTAGGCTACCGGCTGCCCTATTTGAAGGAGCATGTGCCCCCTAAGGGCATGACGCCACTGCTCTGGATTCAGATGTTAACCAAATGTGTCATTTGGCCTAATAAACACAAAAACTATGTTTTAAGTGAGAAGTAGGAAGGTCTGTTGCAGAAAAAGAAAAATAATTATTGCTTAGTTCACCCATATTTTATTTTGTAAATAACAGTAGTATGCAGTTCCAGTAGTTAGCTACACCGCTACATGGTAAAACAGTAGTGTGTCGTTCCAGTAGTTAGCTACACCGCTGCATGGTAAAACAGTAGTTAGCTACACCAATACATGGTAAAACAGTAGTGTGTAGTTCCAGTAGTTAGCTACACCGCTATATGGTAAAACAGTAGTGTGTTGTTCCAGTAGTTAGCTACACCGCTACATGGTAAAACAGTAGTTAGTTACACCGCTACATGGTAAAACAGTAGTGTGCAGTTCCAGTACTTAGCTACACTGCTACATGGTAAAACAGTAGTGTGTAGTTCCAGTAGTTAGCTACACCGCTACATGGTAAAATAGTAGTGTGTAGTTCCAGTAGTTAGCTACATGGTAAAACAGTAGTGTGTAGTTCCAGTAGTTAGCTACACCGCTACATGGTAAAACAGTAGTTAGCTACACCGCTACATGGTAAAACAGTAGTGTGTAGTTCCAGTAGTTAGCTACACCGCTACATGGTAAAACAGTAGTGTGTCGTTCCAGTAGTTAGCTACACCACTACATGGTAAAACAGTAGTGTGCAGTTCCAGTACTTAGCTACACCGCTACATGGTAAAACAGTAGTGTGTAGTTCCAGTAGTTAGCTACACCGCTACATGGTAAAATAGTAGTGTGTAGTTCCAGTAGTTAGCTACATGGTAAAACAGTAGTGTGTAGTTCCAGTAGTTAGCTACACGGTAAAACAGTAGTTAGCTACACCGCTACATGGTAAAACAGTAGTGTGTCGTTCCAGTAGTTAGCTACACCACTACATGGTAAAACAGTAGTGTGCAGTTCCAGTACTTAGCTACACCACTACATGGTAAAACAGTAGTGTGTAGTTCCAGTAGTTAGCTACACTGCTACATGGTAAAATAGTAGTGTGTAGTTCCAGTAGTTAGCTACATGGTAAAACAGTAGTGTGTAGTTCCAGTAGTTAGCTACACGGTAAAACAGTAGTTAGCTACACCGCTACATGGTAAAACAGTAGTGTGTAGTTCCAGTAGTTAGCTACACCGCTACATGGTAACACAGTAGTGTGTAGTTCCAGTAGTTAGCTACACCGCTACATGGTAAAACAGTAGTGTGTAGTTCAAGTAGTTAGCTACATGGTAAAACAGTAGTGTGTAGTTCAAGTAGTTAGCTACACCACAACATGGTAAAACAGCTGTTAACTACTGAAAACACTACCAACATTTGAATTCAGTTCAACTACCACCAAGCTACTCCAAAATGTATTCACATTCCTAGATGTAGTTCACTAGTCCCCAGAACTATGGGCTAACATCCTGTAACTGGTTCAGGCTCTGAGAAAGAGGCTTAAAGGACTATGGAAAAAGGGGGTTATGAGTCCAATTGATTAAAATTTGTCGACCTAGCTGTACAAGGTAATAATATCTTTCTCTCCCCCCACCCCCACCCCCAGCCTGCCAGTCCCGTGGTTATTGTGGTCGTCGTTCCATGGTTTTGCTCCGGTGCCCGTCAGCTCCAATGGTCTGTTCTGTGCCATTGTGTTGCTCTTCCTCATGCTCCTCTTCGTCATCATCAGTATTGCTGTGTGTAAGTGGAGGATGAACAAGATGCTGGGATCTACCATGTTCTTTCTCTATTTTGTCTTCCTGGTGCTGAGTGTTCTGCTAGAGGACAGAGTTATCATCTGTCCTGTGTCCATCTGACACTTTTGTCTTCCTGGTGCTGAGTGTTCTGCTAGAGGACAGAGTTATCATCTGTCCTGTGTCCATCTGACACTTTTGTCTTCCTGGTGCTGAGTGTTCTGCTAGAGGACAGAGTTATCATCTGTCCTGTGTCCATCTGACACTTTTGTCTTCCTGGTGCTGAGTGTTCTGCTAGAGGACAGAGTTATCATTGATGGAATTTATTTGACAATTTGTCAAATACATATGGGCGCTTCAGCCGGTGACACCTCCACAAAATAGTTTGCTTCATAACATGAGATAATTAGTACAATTTCCTAATAAACATTGAGTGCACACACACAAACACACACCCAAACATACACGCACACACACAAATGCATACACACACACACACACACACACACACACACAGAAACATACACACACCTGCTGGAGGATCAAGTCATTATATGCTCTGTTTCCATCTGAGACTGATGTGTGAGGCCTCTCTTTTGGGGCTGATTGTGTGAGGCCTCTCTTTTGCATGGTGTCTGACCAGATGAGTCTACAGGCATGGTTCCAAATTAAATAGATACTTCAGTTTAAAGAAAGTCACTAACTAGCATTTGCGAGTAGATACCATAGGCTTCCAGTCATTGCGCTAACACTAGTTAGCGTTGGCTCACGGAACTACCTCTAATTTTCTTCATGTTGGATGCAGAGACATACAGATGGTATGCATGAGTTCATCTGACTCTGAGGAAGTACATAAAGTGCTTCTTTGCCAACATCCAGAAGTATCCCTTCAACATTTTTCATTGGTAGCACTGGTGCTCCCAACTTTAAAATGTTAGGAGCAACACATGAAACTTAGAAGCACCAGAAAACAGGATGTGTTTGATTCAGAGATACAGCCTATATTAGGCTTTTATATGTGTCCTAGAAACTAATAGGTAAAGAAATGTGTTTATTATCAAATGTTGATATTAATACCTGTTATTGACATTACAAAAGTTATTTTTCAAATATTAGGTTTCTGCATTGTGTAAAAGCACAATTTTCCTATTGAGATACATTGAATTGGAAATTGTACACTGTCCCTTTAAACACTTCAGGTTTGTGATGACAACATGTAAGAGATCTGTCATTCATTCATTGCTGTGATCCTTGACCTCCTGAAGAAGATATCCCCTTCCTTTCTTTCTGTGTCCCCAGATGTTCGGATATACTGGTGAAGTTACCAGGTTGTTAGCTAGCCAATGAGGTAACATTACTGAACAAAGTATAAACAAGTGGTTAACGACGCACAAGTAGTTTTAGAATGGCCCAAAACATAATTTCAGAATGTAAAATGTGGTCCCTGAGATCCGCTATAGACAATCCGCTATAGACAAGTTGGTTGTTTCGCAACAAAACCGACTCATGCCCAAATATGGGGCAAAACAGACTGGGTTGACTTAGATTGTTGACAACATGTTAACAATATTTAGTCTCCAATGTTTATTGAAAACATAAATGAAGCTAGCTACCTAGCAAATTTGAGCCATATTACAATAGACACCTCTATTAGAAAACACCTCAAAACAAGATCAAACTAGCTGAACGAGTCACTTACTATTCGCCACGTGGCAGCTTCTCGTCATTGTAGCTAGCTGTCTGGCCATCCAGAACCATAACAACACATTAAGCTATTCACTTTATTGTACAGTAGAAGATGTTTTAACTCAGACAGCTTTTAGGGAAACACGTGTGACATTCTCTCGTTGGGTTAAACCACAGAAGATATTTTGACCTGGTTGGGCTAGAAGCAGGCCGTTTTCTCTGTGGTAATGATTTAACCATGGCGCTAACTAATCTGTTCTCACTTTGTTCTCTCTAACTATGGTACAGAGAAGCCTGATCATTACAATTATTATCTGGGGGATTCTTTTCCTAGTCGCTCCCAAAATAAAACTACTGGTCATACAACAAAATATTTCATATGCCACCAAACTGGTCGCACTTAACAGCCCTGTCTCTGTCCGGCTCGATGGACCTTTGAATGCATCATTGAAATATCCCAATCATTTGATTTCTAAAAGCTGTAGCAATGTCTACATTGAGTTGTTGGTGGATTATGACTATCCGAGGCTCTCTGACTGGCAACACAGTCAACACAATGTCAATTGAGATGTTGCCGAATTTCAAATCACTTAAAAATGTCTGGTTTTGACTTTCAGAAATGCTGACCTAAGTATAAAGAAGTGCGAGTAGTGAAACGAGTTGTATTATTTATTTTATTAATAATATAATATTATTACCAACAATTACTTTATTGCTTTAAGTAATGTGATAAAAGTCCAAGTAGAAAACCAGTTGAATAATAGATGTACGATCTTCAAAATAGTGTTTGCACAGGAAGCTAGGTAGACTAAGCCCCCATGTGAATTGGTTTCGAGCCAAATGGTCATATTCCACAAAAAACATAGCAGCGAATAATGCTGAATAGTCTGAAAAGCTACTGTTCTCACTCAGTATCAAGGTTATTTACATTTGTATTCAGATCCGATTTCCTATTTTATATTTAGTTTTATACAAACATTTCTATTTCGTTTTCATGTTATTTAGTTTCAGTTTTAATGTTAGTGTCACGTCTACTCCCCTCTGGAGTTTGACGTTGCCGGTTTACGAACCACCGGTCCTGGGGTCCATCATTACGTGCACCCACATGTCATCATGAACCTCCATTACCTCCCCTTTATCCGTCACTCCCTTAGGTCCCCAGGCAGTATGATGCTGTGAGATGAAGCTACTGTTATGTTGTCTGGTTCTATGTTTGTTGTTTTATTAAACGTTTCGCCTGCTTCTCCACTCACAGCGTCTTTGTTACAGTTAGGAACAGAAAGTAGCGTATGTGGGGGTGGGAGGTTTACCACTAAATTATTGTCAAAATTAATATAACCAGAAATGAGCTGTTTGGTCTAATTAAGTTTAGACATGCGTGGAGCAAGCAGTCATTTAGCTTTTTGGTCTATTAAGGTCTTGCGTGGTGCTCATCTCAATGGGCGCATGCCTCTGCTCAGACACTGCATTCTTCTGCCAGATCTTAAATCACCTGGACAGGTGTTTAACATATCAGCTAACCATAGAGTAGTTGCTGCCTTGGCTAATGGGGATCCATAATAAATACAAATAAACTCAGGAAAAAAAGAAACATCCCTTTTTCAGGACCCTGTCTTTCAAAGATCATTTGTAAAAATCCAAATAACTTCACAGATCTTCATTGTAAAGGGTTTAAACACTGTTTCCCATGCTTGTTCAATAAACCATAAACAATTCATGAACATGTACGTGTGGAATGGTCGTTAAGACACTAACAGCTATGAAAACTTAGGACACTAAAGAGGCCTTTCTACTGACTATGAAAAACACCAAAAGAAAGATGCCCAACGTCGCCTATGGGCACAAACCCACCGTCGCTGGACCAGACAGGACTGGCAACAACGTCGCCTATGGGCACAAACCCACCGTCGCTGGACCAGACAGGACTGGCAAAAAGTGCTCTTCACTGACGAGTCGTGGTTTTGTCTCACCAGGGGTGATGGTCGGATTTGCGTTTATCGTCGAAGGAATGAGCGTTACACCGAGGCCTGTACTCTGGAGCGGGATCGATTTGGAGGTGGAGGGTCCATCATGGTCTGGGGCGATGTGTCACAGTATCATCGGACTGAGCTTGTTGTCATTGCAGGTAATCTCATCGCTGTGCATTACAGGGAAGACATCCCCCTCCCTCATGTGGTACCCTTCCTGCAGGCTCATCCTGACATGACCCTCCAGCATGACAATGCCACCAGCCATACTGCTTGTTCTGTGTGTGATTTCCTGCAAGACAGGAATGTCAGTGTTCTGCCATGGCCAGCGAAGAGCCTAGATCTCAATCCCATTGAGCATGTCTGGGACCTGTTGGATCGGAGGGTGAGGGCTAGGGCCATTCCCCCCAGAAATATCTGGGAACTTGCAGGTGCCTTGGTGGAAGAGTAGGGTAACATCTCACAGCAAGAACTGGCAAATCTGGTGCAGTCCATGAGGAGGAGATGCACTGCAATACTTAATGCAGCTGGTGGCCACACAAGATACTGACTGTTACTTTTGATTTTGATCCTCCCACCCTTTATTCAGGGACACATTATTACGTTTATGTTAGTCAAATGTCTGTGCAACTTGTTCAGTTTATATCTCAGTTGTTGAATCTTGTTATGTTCATACATATATTTACGCATGTTAAGTTTGCTGAAAATAAACGCAGTTGACAGTGAGAGGGTGTTTCTTTTTTTGCTGAGTTTACATCATAATATAGGTCACATTCCCCTGCTTAGAAGTTGCATGCATCAACCAATGGTTGCGTGCCACGTCATCAACTGTGTCATCGACTGACAGATTGATATAACATAATGATGCAATTAGCTGATATGTAAAATACCTATCCAGGTGTTGCAAGATCTGGCAATGTCTAAGCAGTGGAACACAGCCAATATCTGTGGTGCAGTTCATTGCAACACCATCTTGATGGGTCTACCTTTAAATTGAATCCCCAAAAAATGTTTGGCTGTAATTTCGAGAAGAAAATCTCAAACTTAACATAATTCATGATGATTTTTATTTAATTTGGTTAGCTTTGGATTCAAAGATAATAGTTTCAGTATAGTTTTAATTTTTCAAACAGGTTTGTTAATGATTTTATTTCAGTTTACTACATAGTTTTTTCAAGATAAGTTTCAGTTTTAGTTTCCTATAATAACTGTCCTCAGTATGACTAAAAAATATCAGAGTAATAGATGATGTGATTTATCACTGACATCTAATGATAGTGTTGGAGTAGTGTTTGGCCACGCAGCCGTGGGTGAACAGAGAGTACAGGAGGGGTAGAGCATGGCGCTTGTAACGCCAGGGTAGTGGGTTCGATCCCCGGGACCACCCATACGTAGAATGTATGCACACATGACTGTAAGTCGCTTTGGATAAAAGCGTCTGCTAAATGGCATATATTAAGGAACACCATAGCGCCCACGAAGCTCATCACAAAGCTAAGGACTCTGGGACTAAACACCTCCCTCTGCAACTGGATCCTGGACTTCCTGACGGACCGCGCCCAGGTGGTAAGAGTAGGCAAACAACACATCTGCCACGCTGATCCTCACATTAGGGCCCCTCAGGGGTGTGTTATTCTTACTACACGTGTCAACTCACTTGAAAACCAGGAATCAGTTACATCAAGAAGACCTTTTCACATTTTGTAGTGTTTTCTATCCTAATCTGACAATTATATGCATATTCTAGATTCTGGGCCTGAGAAATAGGCAGTTTAATATGGGTAGGTTTTTCATCCAAACATCAAAATACTGCCCCCTACACTCAAGAGGTTAAAACTTAGAATTCTAAAGTCTTTACCAGTAGTGCTGTGAAGCAAAGGATCGCGGGTAATACCCCTTAAACAAATTTCACATACTTCAACTCTAATTATCTTACAAAAAACAATATTTGAAAATATTTTTTTCAAGCAGTACATCTCCCTTACAAAACAATCATCAAAATAAATATAATGTAAAGCAAACTTAAACAACTATATCCCGTTAATTTAACCCATAAATAATTCTCCCATCATTACTACACCGGTGGTTAATGCTAATTTTCTACATACCTTTGTCATTTATTTCAGTCAGGAACTTTGGGAAGAATGGTCACAGCACCCACACACTTTTTGCGTTTACTAAACTTCACTTAATCAATCCAATTGATGGTCAAATGGAACTCCACACCCAAGCCTAGTTAGTAAGATATCCGTCTTCAGCTTTCAGCTTCACGTCCTCGTCTCGTTAATAATCAAAAAATAAATTTATCTTCCGGATACTTCCCCTGCCGGCCCAGTGCTGTTTCTTCTTTTCCATGTATTCATTTTACCAGTCCTCTTCCTCGCTCATCATGCAACGGTATAGACCAAATAATGATATTTTAGGCAAACCCATACTCTCGACATTATTATCTCGTTTTGCGCGTTCCACTTCCAGAGTAGTTTTAGATTTCTTTCAGGCGCAAATCATGTCAATCCTTCATACTTTTAGAATCTCCTTCAACTAATTGTCGCGTATCATGTCATTATTTTTCATTCGTCCAGTAGTCTACAGGCTTCGTGTTCTAAGAGTTCAGTTATCCTTCCTCTTTTCTTACAGAAATTATTTCAGCTATGACGTTCTCCCATTCTTACTCAATTCCTTTACAGTCATTCAATGTACTTAATTAATTGTATTTTCATAATATTGTTGAACCCTATTTCAAAGTCTTACTTAAATCCTATCCACCTTCTATGAAATAAAAACATTTCACTTAATCACCAGTTTATCTCATGTATTTACATAGTTGCCCTACTACTTCCACCTAATCTGTCACGTCTCTTTAATACACACTGAGACGAAATCAACACAAAACAAACTCTATTTGGTTAGGAACATCTTCCTTTCTTATTAAAAGTGTCCAATTGATTCATGACTAATATACACAGTTGAAGTTGGAAGTTTACATACACCATAGCCAAATACATTTAAACTCAGTTTTTCACAATTCCTGACATTTAATCCTAGTAAAATGTCCCTGTTTTAGGTCAGTTCGGATCACCACTTTATTTCAAGAATGTGAAATGTCAGAATAATAGTAGAGAGAAAGATTTATTTCAGCTTTAATATCTTTCATCACATTCCAGTGGGTCAGAAGTTTACATACACTCAATTAGTATTTGGTAGCGTTGCCTTTAAATTATTTAACTTGGGACAAATATTTTGGCTAGCCTTCCACAAGCTTCCCACAATAAGTTGGGTGAATGTTGTCCCATTCCTCCTGACAGAGCTGGTGTAACGGGGTCAGGTTTGTAGGCCTCCTTGCTCGCACATGCTTTTTCAGTTCTGCCCTCACATTTCCTATAGGATTGAGGTCAGTGCTTTGTGATGGACACTCAAATAGCTTCACTTTGTTGTCCTCAAGCCATTTTGCCACAACTTTGGAAGTATGCTTGGGGTCATTGTCCATTTGAAAGCCCCATTTGCGACCAAGCTTTAACTGATGTCTTGAGATGTTACTTCAATATATATACATCCACATAATTTCCCTCCCTCATAATGTCATCTATTTTGTGAAGTGCACCAGTGCCTCCTGCAGCAAAGCACCCCCACAACATGATGCTGCCACCCCTATGCTTCGCTGTTGGGATGGTGTTCTTCGGCTTACAAGCCTCCCCCTTTTTCCTCCAAACATAACAATGGTCATTATGGCCAAACAGTTCTATTTTTGCTTCATCAGATCAAAGAACATTTCTCCAAAAAGTACGATCTTTGTCCCCATGTGCAGTTGCAAACCTCTGACTATTTTAAGGCGGTTTTGGAGCAGTGGCTTCTTCCTTGCGAGCGGCCTTTCAGGTTATGTTGATATAGGACTCATTTTACTGTGGATATAGATACTCTTGTACTGTTTCCAAGGTCCTTTGCTGTTGTTCTGAGATTGATTCGCACTTTTCGCACCAAGGTACGTTCATCTCTAGGAGACAGAATGCGTCTCCATCCTGAGTGGTATGACAGCTGCGTGGTCCCATGGTGTTTATACTTGCGTACTATTGTTTTTACAGATGAACGTGGTACCTTCAGGCATTTGGAACTTACTCCCAAGGATGAACCAGACTTGTGGAGGTCTACAATTTTTTTATAATGTCTTGGCTGATTTCTTTTGAATTTCCCATGATGTCAAGCAAAGAGGCACTGAGTTTGAAGGTAGGCCTTGAAATACATCCACAGGTACACCTCCAATTGACTCAAATGATGTCAATTAGCCTATCAAAAGCTTCTAAAGCCATGACATAATTTTCTGGAATTTTCCAAGCTGTTTAAAGGCACAATCAACTTAGTGTATGTAATCTTCTGACCCACTTGAATTGTGATACAGTGAATTATAAGTGAAATAATCTGTCTGTAAGCTATTGTTGGAAAAATTACCAGTGTCATGCACAAAGTAAATGTCCTAACCGACTTGCCAAAACTATAGTTTGTTAACAAGAAATTTGTGGAGTGGTTGAAAAACGAGTTTTAATGACTCCAACCTAAGTGTATGTAAACTTCTGACTTCAACTGTATATACAGTATATCATTGTAATGCATTCTTCTCGTTTCTATAGCGTTTTTACATTGTTACATTTACATTGGTTTGGATGTTAACGTTAATGGCAGTGCCAACCCTGTCCAACTTTTTAGAGGACCAGAGGCACGCGGCAAATTGGAGATTCAACTCGCAAATCTAGTGAGAAGGCATTTTAGAAACATTGACTCTGTAGCTAATACCGGACACTCATTCACTCTTCGTCGCACAGTCTTCTAAACTCCCGACTCCATTTAATGCCAAGATGTTTATTTATCATTTTACTTTTGTAATGCTTTTGACGTGGATCATAATTACAGTTTCAGGTGGCATGATCCTCGTATTGTTACGTGGAAAATACAACTAATGGGACGCAGAATTAAATGTAAATCACACTCGCACAAATGCGACCAGTTCTGTTTCATATTTGCATTTCATTGTGAGTGAACTGCTGGCCCTTTAGAGCCCACTGAACGTCCATCTTATGTTCGCTAACATTAGCTTGAAACAATTAGTGTTAACCTTTCCCCAACACATGGAGTCGAAACGGGATTTGGCCATGTGTTTATGTACAGCTGACAGTCGGCAAACTCAGCATCACAACAGGAGGAGCAGACACCGGGTAGCTACGTCCAATAATAATGATGATATTCATCTCCATGTCTGTTGACACAAACTCTGTATATGTCTGTGTGTTGCAGCTCGAGAATCGGGATGTTAGGTTTACTCAGTGGAATTATTTTTTATTAAAATGTTTTTAATTATTTATTTCTAAAATCCCTATTCATTTCTGCATACTTTTAACTTTGATCTCGTACCTGTGTACATGGACAGAGAATTGAGTAGTTGGTATGCAAAATACCTGCATGTTGGCAGGTCTGCAGTTTGCTTGGAACTCACCCTATATATCTGTCTCAGTTCGGGCTTCTCCTTCAGTGGAGGGCGGGTTTCCTTGAGCCACTTGGTGGCCCCTGTGCACGGTTACCCCAGGTCCTCAGGGACCCCTGTGCACGGTTAACCCAGGTCCTCCTGTGCACAGTTAACCCAGGTCCTCAGGGACCCCTGTGCACGGTTAACCCAGGTCCTCCTGTGCATGGTTAACCCAGGTCCTCAGGGGCCCCTGTGCACGGTTAACCCAGGTCCTCCTGTGCACGGTTACCCCAGGTCCTCAGGGACCCCTGTGCACGGTTAACCCAGGTCCTCAGGGGCCCCTGTGCACGGTTAACCCAGGTCCTCCTGTGCACGGTTAACCCAGGTCCTCCTGTGCACGGTTACCCCAGGTCCTCAGGGACCCCTGTGCACGGTTAACCCAGGTCCTCAGGGGCCCCTGTGCACGGTTAACCCAGGTCCTCCTGTGCACGGTTAACCCAGGTCCTCCTGTGCACGGTTAACCCAGGTCCTCAGGGACCCCTGTGCACGGTTAACCCAGGTCCTCAGGGACCCCTCCCATGCAGATCGGGCATCATAAGCTACCTTGGGTTCATCTTGTGGTTATGTGCACCAGGTGTTGTTTACCCATTTACATTTACATTTAAGTCATTTAGCAGACGCTCTTATCCAGAGCGCCTTACAAATTGGTGCATTCACCTTATGACATCGAGTGGAACAGCCACTTCACAATAGTGCATCTAAATCTTTTAAGGGGGGGGGGTGAGAAGGATTACTTTATCCTATCATAGGTATTCCTTAAAGAGGTGGGGTTTCAGGTGTCTCCGGAAGGTGGTGATTGACTCCGCTGTCCTAGCGTCGTGAGGGAGTTTGTTCCACCATTGGGGGCCAGAGCAGCGAACAGTTTCGACTGGGCTGAGCGGGAACTGTACTTCCTCAGTGGTAGGGAGGCGAGCAGGCCAGAGGTGGATGAACGCAGTGCCCTTGTTTGGGTGTAGGGCCTGATCAGAGCCTGGAGGTACTGAGGTGCCATTCCCCTCACAGCTCCGTAGGCAAGCACCATGGTCTTGTAGCGGATGCGAGCTTCAACTGGAAGCCAGTGGAGAGAGCGGAGGAGCGGGGTGACGTGAGAGAACTTGGGAAGGTTGAACACCAGACGGGCTGCGGCGTCCTGGATGAGTTGTAGGGGTTTAATGGCACAGGCAGGGAGCCCAGCCAACAGCGAGTTGCAGTAATCCAGACGGGAGATGACAAGTGCCTGGATTAGGGCCTGTGCCGCTTCCTGTGTGACGCAGGGTCGTACTCTGTGGATGTTGTAGAGCATGAACCTACAGGAACGGGCCATCGCCGTGATGTTAGTTGAGAACGACAGGGTGTTGTCCAGGATCACGCCAAGGTTCTTAGCACTCTGGGAGGAGGACACAATGGAGTTGTCAACCGTGATGGCGAGATCATGGAACGGGCAGTCCTTCAGAGCACAGGGTAGGGCAGTGTGAGCAGAACCAGCGGTGTCGTTTGACTTAGCAAACGAGGATCGGACACAATGGAGTTGTCAACCGTGATGGCGAGATCATGGAACGGGCAGTCCTTCAGAGCACAGGGTAGGGCAGTGTGAGCAGAACCAGCGGTGTCGTTTGACTTAGCAAACGAGGATCGGATGTCGTCGACCTTCTTTTCAAAATGGTTGACGAAGTCATCTGCAGAGAGGGAGGAGGGGGGGGGTGGGGAGGAGGATTCAGGAGGGAGGAGAAGGTGGCAAAGAGCTTCCTAGGGTTAGAGGCAGATGCTTGGAATTTAGAGTGGTAGAAAGTGGCTTTAGCAGCAGAGACAGAGGAGGAAAATGTAGAGAGGAGGGAGTGAAAGGATGCCAGGTCCGCAGGGAGGCGAGTTTTCCTCCATTTCCGCTCGGCTGCCCGGAGCCCTGTTCTGAGAGCTCGCAATGAGTCGTCGAGCCACGGAGCGGGAGGGAGGACCGAGCCGGCCTGGAGGATAGGGGACATAGAGAGTCAAAGGATGCAGAAAGGGAGGAGAGGAGGGTTGAGGAGGCAGAATCAGGAGATAGGTTGGAGAAGGTTTGAGCAGAGGGAAGAGATGATAGGATGGAAGAGGAGAGAGTAGCGGGGGAGAGAGAGCGAAGGTTGGGACGGCGCGATACCATCCGAGTAGGGGCAGTGTGGGAAGTGTTGGATGAGAGCGAGAGGGAAAAGGATACAAGGTAGTGGTCGGAGACTTGGAGGTGAGTTGCAATGAGGTTAGTGGAAGAACAGCATCTAGTAAAGATGAGGTCGAGCGTATTGCCTGCCTTGTGAGTAGGGGGGGAAGGTGAGAGGGTGAGGTCAAAAGAGGAGAGGAGTGGAAAGGAGGCAGAGAGGAATGAGTCAAAGGTAGACGTGGGGAGGTTAAAGTCGCCCAGAACTGTGAGAGGTGAGCCGTCCTCAGGAAAGGAGCTCATCAAGGCATCAAGCTCATTGATGAACTCTCCGAGGGAACCTGGAGGGCGATAAATGATAAGGATGTTAAGCTTGAAAGGGCTGGTAACTGTGACAGCATGGAATTCAAAGGAGGCGATAGACAGATGGGTAAGGGGAGAAAGAGAGAATGACCACTTGGGAGAGATGAGGATCCCGGTGCCACCACCCCGCTGACCAGAAGCTCTCGGGGTGTGCGAGAGCACGTGGGCGGACGAAAGAGAGCAGTAGGAGTAGCAGTGTTGTCTGTGGTGATCCATGTTTCCGTCAGTGCCAAGAAGTCGAGGACTGGAGGGAGGCATAGGCTGAGATGAACTCTGCCTTGTTGGCCGCAGATCGGCAGTTCCAGAGGCTACCGGAGACCTGGAATTCCACGTGGGTCGTGCGCGCTGGGACCACCAGATTAGGGTGGCCGCGGCCACGCGGTGTGGAGCGTTTGTATGGTCTGTGCAGAGAGGAGAGAACAGGGATAGACAGACACATAGTTGACAGGCTACAGAAGAGGCTACGCTAATGCAAAGGAGATTGGAATGACAAGTGGACTACACGTCTCGAATGTTCAGAAAGTTAAGCTTACGTAGCAAGAATCTTATTGACTAAAATTATTAAAATGATACAGTACTGCTGAAGTAGGCTAGCTGGCAGTGGCTGCGTTGTTGACACTACACTAATCAAGTCATTCCGTTGAGTGTAATAGTTTCTACAGTGCTGCTATTCAGGGGCTAGCTGGCTAGCTAGCAGTGTTGATTACGTTACGTTGCGTTAAAAGAACGACAATAGCTGGCTAGCTAACCTAGAAAGTCGCTCTAGACTACACAATTATCTTTGATACAAAGACGGCTATGTAGCTAGCTATGTAGCTAGCTACGATCAAACAAATCAAACCGTTGTACTGTAATGAAATGAAGTGAAAATGTGATACTACCTGTGGAGCGAAGCAGAATGCGACCGGGTTGTTGAGTTCTATTCGGAAGACGTTGGCTAGCTGTTGGCTAGCTAGCAGTGTCTCCTACGTTAAGGACGACAAATAGCTGGCTAGCTAACCTCGGTAAATTAAGATAATCACTCTAAGACTACACACTCTAAACTACACAATTATCTTGGATACGAAGACAGCAAAGACAGCTATGTAGCTAGCTAACACTACACTAATCTAGTCGTTCAGTTGAGTGTAATAGTTTCTACAGTGCTGCTAATCGGTGGACGTTTGCTAGCTGGCTAGCTGCTGGGCAGAGCAGTGAAGACTACGTTAGGACGACGAAATACGATAATTACGCAATTATCTTTGATACAAAGACGGCTATGTAGCTAGCTAAGAAGAAATTGCTAAGATTAGACAAATCAAACCGTTGTACTATAATGAAATGTAATGAAATGTAATGAAAAAGTTATACTACCTGCGGAGCGAAATGCGGATGCGACCGCTCGCTCCAACCCGGAAGTCTCCTCCACCAGAAGTCTCCTCCACCAGCAGTATGGTCTCAGAACAGCTCCCCTCCTAAAGGACACCAGCAGTATGGTCTCAGAACAGCTCCCCTCCTAAAGGACACCAGCAGTATGATCTCAGAACAGCCCTCCTAAAGGACACCAGCAGTATGATCTCAGACCAGCTCCCCTCCTAAAGGACACCAGCAGTATGGTCTCAGAACAGCTCCCCCCCTAAAGGACACCAGCAGTATGGTCTCAGAACAGCTCCCCTCCAAAAGGACACCAGCAGTATGGTCTCAGAACAGCTCCCCTCCTTTGTAAAGGACACCAGCAGTATGGTCTCAGAACAGCTCCCCTCCTTTGTGAAGGACACCAGCAGTATGGTCTCAGAACAGCTCCCCTCCTAAAGGACACCAGCAGTATGGTCTCAGAACAGCTCCCCTCCTAAAGGACACCAGCAGTATGGTCTCAGAACAGCTCCCCTCCTTTGTGAAGGACACCAGCAGTATGGTCTCAGAACAGCTCTCCTCCTTTGTAAAGGACACCAGCAGTATGGTCTCAGAACAGCTCCCCTCCTTTGTGAAGGACACCAGCAGTATGGTCTCAGAACAGCTCCCATCCTAAAGGACACCAGCAGTATGGTCTCAGAACAGCTCCCATCCTAAAGGACACCAGCAGTATGGTCTCAGAACAGCTCTCCTCCTAAAGGACACCAGCAGTATGGTCTCAGAACAGCTCCCCTCCTAAAGGACACCAGCAGTATGGTCTCAGAACAGCTCCCCTCCTAAAGGACACCAGCAGTATGGTCTCAGAACAGCTCTCCTCCTTTGTAAAGGACACCAGCAGTATGGTCTCAGAACAGCTCCCCTCCTTTGTGAAGGACACCAGCAGTATGGTCTCAGAACAGCTCTCCTCCTAAAGGACACCAGCAGTATGGTCTCAGAACAGCTCCCCTCCTAAAGGACACCAGCAGTATGGTCTCAGAACAGCTCCCCTCCTAAAGGACACCAGCAGTATGGTCTCAGAACAGCTCCCTCCTTTGTGAAGGACACCAGCAGTATGGTCTCAGAACAGCTCTCCCCCTTTGTGAAGGACACCAGCAGTATGGTCTCAGAACAGCTCTCCTCCTTTGTGAAGGACACCAGCAGTATGAACTATATTATTGAATCTCTTGATCCTCTCCCTGATAATACCTTGTTAGTTACGTCTGATGTTGAGTCATTATACACTAATATTCCACACAAGGGCGGTATTGAAGCTATGGAACATTTTCTTCTGCAACGTGACCCCAATGAACTACCTTCCAGTGCTGCATTATAACATTGGCTGAAATAGTACTCACACACAACTTCTTCATGTTTCTAAATGATTTCTTTATTCAGATGAAGGGTACTACTATGGGATCCCCCATGGCTCCTAACTATGCTGATGTGTATGTGGGTTACATGGAGAAACAGTGTAAATATTGCCTAACATCATTATTTGGAAACGGTATATTGATGATATTTTTGTTCTATGGAGGGTGATGCAAAACAGCTCCAGGCGTTCCATGCTTTTCTTAAACTCCTGTTCTGAGCATCTGAGATGTACTCTGCAATCTGACACACGTCAAATCAGTTTCCTTAATCTTCTGATCTTGTGTGAGGATAATGTTCTATACACTGATCTTTACAGGAAACCTACTGAGCGTAACAGTGTGTTGAGGGCTGATAGTTGTCACCAGCTTCCCCTGAAAAACAGTTTGCACTACAGCCAATACTACTGAATCAAAAGAATTTGCAAAAAACAATTACATTTCGACAGAAATATGGCTGAGAAGCAAAGAAAATTAAAGGAGTGGGGCTACAAATATGGTCAGATTAATACAGCAGTTGAGAAAATTCTAAACAAAAGGTCAGTCCCGCAAAAATCATCATTCTTGCGTTCTAACTACCTGCTATTCAAAGTCCTCTGAACAAATTAAGAGAATCGTTCACAAACATTGGCACATTCTAACATCCGATGACAGTCTCGGTAATGTGTTTTCGGACCCTCCTTGGTGGTATTCTCTCGGGGCAGGAATCTTAGAGATCAATTGGTAAACTCTCGTTTACCATCCCAAAATATCCATATGCACAACGTCTATTTGCGCCCCTACTGGATGGAAACTAGAATGGCTGTCCTCAATGCAATGGCACTTATAAATATAGATCCTTCAAACACCCTCAAACAGGGAAGCAGATCCCAATCAAATGTGGTATCACTTGGTCCACTAAGGAAGTTATTTATCTTATAACTTGTCCGTGTGGTAAAACAAATATGTGGGTAAAACAAAGCATCGTAGCACCATTAAGTGCAAAACCCGACTTACCCAGTTGCGGCCCACTTTTTGTAAGTGAACCACCCGATTTCGTTCATCCGTTATATCGGCATCGAACCCTCCCTAGGAGAGGGGGTGACCGCTACGATTTATTGTTAAATCGAGAGGCTGCCTGGATCTTTCATTTAAAAACCCTTCCTCGTCTCGGTCTCAAGATAGACTTTGATCTGAAGCCATTCTTGTGATTATTGTGATTTTGCATATTGTTTATATTTTGATTTTGATATTGTAAATGTCTGTAGCCTTATGTAGCCAAATTGTTTCTATAATCATATGCTATCCATTCATGTTTTTGGTATGATATTTTTTTATATCTGAGAATTAACCAATGATATCAGGCCACATCCGACCATTATTACAGAGTGTGTGTCCTTTGACACTATATAAACTAGTCACCCCACAGTGTTTGTCATTATACCCTGATGAAGACAGCTTGTCTGTCGAAACGTTGGTTATTAAATGATTGCATTTGAACTCCTAGTGTGCGGCTCTCCGTTCATTTTTGCGTTCTACTCCGCTGGCCAGCAGCTCGCCTAAATAGGTGTGCGTTTCTTTTGCCTCTAGGCTACAATGTATCGCCTAGTAGTAAGTAACAGAATATGGCATAACACTGGATCTGCCTGACTTTTGTTCCGTAAGGCATGGAGTCGATTTATTGATGGGTGTGTACAGTATCACAGAGTGATTTTACCCGACGGGGGCATTCAACCACTAAAGGATGGTTGTATATATGTTATAACGGTCAAAAACATGGCATGTCCATCCAATGAAACGGTGAAGTTCCTCTGCTCACATCCCAGGATCACACGACGATTGTTGTCAAACGGTCACTGAACTAGACATTGCTATACTATCAAAATAAACCTAAAATTCATGAACATTTTTGGATTATCATTTTTGGACAGTTGGATTATTTTTTCCTACTTCTGTTGTATAAGAGAATAATGTGTCTCAGGTCGACCAACATAACATGCATCCAATGAAATAAATCGACTTGGCGCGAGCAGTGCTTGATCCCACACCAGTCATTCACGTGACCGCGCACAAACCACACGAACGCTCACGGACGTCACCAGTGACATGTTGGAAGAGAATCCGGAGCAGTACTCAGGATCAGAAATCCAGTCAGTATCGGGTGTGACCACCGTTTGCCTCAATCATCGCGACACCTCCTTCCTATTGAATCAAATCAAATTGTAATCGTCAAATGCGCGGAATATATTATTTATTTGTATTTTTATTTAACTTATTTAACTAGGCAATACCTTACCATGAAATGCTTAGTTACAAGCCCTTAACCAATAATGCAGTTCAAGAAATGGAGTTAAGAAAATATTTACTAACTAAACAAAAGTAAAGAAAATATATATGTATTAAAACAAATAAAATATACAAAAATAATAAAAAATGACACAATAAAATAATAACGAAGCTATATACAGGGGGTACTTACCTGTACCGAGTCAATGTACTAGGGTACAGGTTAGTAAAGGTAATTTGTACATGTAGGTAAGGGTAAAGTGTGACTATGCATAGATAATAAACATTGAGTGAGGGGGGGGGGTGTAAATAGTCCGGATGTCCATCTGATCAGTCTGTTGATTGTTTCCTGTTGAATATTTGCTGGAACTGGAACACATTGTAGTACATGTCAATCCAGAGCATCCCAAACATGCTCAATGGGTGGCATGTCTGGTGAGTATGCAGGACATGGAAGAACTGGGACGTTTTCAGCTTCCAGGAATTGTGTACAGAGTCTTGCGACATGGAGCTGTGCTTTATCATGCTGAAACATGAGGTGATGGTGGCTGAATGGCACAACAATGGGCCTCAGGATCTCGTCACGGTATCTCTGTGCATTCAAAATGCCATCCACAAAATGTAATTATGTTTGTTGTACATAGTTTATGACTGCCCATACCCCACCTCCACCAACGTTGACAGAGGCAAACCACTTCACCACGCGACACCATACACGTGGTTTGCGGTTGTGAGGCGGGTTGGATGTACTGCCAAATTCTCTGAAACAACGTTGGAGGAGGCTTATGGTAGAGAAATTAACATTAAATTCTCTGGCAACAGCTCTGGTGGACATTACTGCAGTCAGCATGCCAAATACACACTCCGTCAAAACTTGAGACATCTGTGTTGTGACAAAATTTTAGAGTGACCATTTGTTGACCCCAGCACAAGGTGCACCTGTGTAATGATCATGCTGTTTAATCATATTCTTTATATGCCACACCTGTCAGGTGGATGGATTATATTGGCAAAGGAGAATGGGAAATTGAGAGGAGTGTGATTACTTGTTTAAGGTTGAATACATTTTTGCACAACATTTGAGAGAATGCCTTCTATGCATCTGTAAAGTGTCCGTGATCTTTAATATCTGCGGATGAAACATGGGAACAACGCTTTACATGTTGCATTTATATTGTTTAGTATATTTCATCTACTAGCAATTTACAACTACTTTGACTCGCAGCTAAGAAGTTCAAAAATTTAGGTCCTACCGAGATTTGAACTCGGATCGCAGGATTCAGAGTCCTGAGTGCTAACCATTACACCATAGAACCATACATTTCTACCGCATACGTACGACACTAGTCTGATGTAACTCTGATTCTTTCGCCTCTTCTTCTTCATTCATTACCAATACAATGCATGTATTACTCCGGTAAATTAATTTAATGTCGTTACAGTAAATAAATCATATGAGAAGTATTATCAATGCAGAAGGTTGATCCGGAAGTGGGCATTATATATAGCGGCTGGTTTTCCTGCTGCTGAGGTTCAATGACAAGGCTCGAACTGCAGTGCATTGCGGGGACGGGCAGGATAAGAGGGTATAATAACCGGATAGGACCGGGGAAGGAAGGAAAGAGACGGTGCCACTTGGATTCAAAGACATCAAACCTCGCCTTAATTTAGATTCAGAATGGGGAATAGAGACGACGAGTATGATTACTTGTTTAAAGGTAAATGTGACCTCAATGTACCTGTCCGTAAAAGGTGATGTCATCGTGGTTTTATTATAGGAGTGGTCGCCTGGCTAACCTAGTTAGCTCCTAGCTAACGCTACGCATTTGCAACCTGTCCACTTTAGCCTGATATCCTGCGAATTTAAAAGAGGTCGTTTGGATATAAATATAGCGATTGATTTTGGTTTTGATATTCTCAATAATGCTAAGTAATAGCAGTTGATCCTTTGTCTTTGTCTTGATGGCTAGATAGCGCAGGTCTCTGATGGACCGGTGCGGAAAACGTTACCGTCAGGAAATGTACAACTAACGTTAGTTAGGTTACTAGTAACAGCCACTTAGTGAACCAGCTAATATGTCAAATGACCACATATCTAACGTTAACTTAGTTAATCAGCTACTGAAACCATGGGTAGTTGCTCCAGCGAAATAATGGATTTTATAGCTATCATTCATTTAAACACATGTCTTAAGAGAGGATGACAAATCATATCTACCTAGTTTATGTGCCATATTCTGTTTGTGAAGTATAGTGGCTCGAGCAAAATGTTCATCATCATCATGCCATCTGATGAAATGGGTTATTCCTAGGTCCACTTAACGTTGCTTTCAATTGTATTAGGTTGCACCAAAACTGTCAGTGGAAGGCCAGAAGTTAAATATAATTTCATTTGAATATGCTGTGCCGGTTAAACAGGGGGACTATTTGACGAAATAGCTTAACAATGGTCATTATTAAAGACGTCCCAAACGAGGCTCTGTTGCAGACCCACTTGCTCTCTGCCCTTTGCTCTCTGACCTCTGCTCTCTGTTCAGGGCAGCAGGTCACCTTGAGGTTAGAGCTTTGGGCCAGTAATCGAATAGCAGATCTGACAAGGTCAAACATCTGTTGCTCCAGGATGCAGAACAATGGGGACCCCTCTTTCTGCTGGTGTCTCTGGGAGTTGGGATATGCAAATAACAATATTAATTACACACTTGTAATATAAGCACCCCACATGTGATTATTATTACCTTGTATTTAACCTTTATGTAACGAGGCAAGTCATTGAGGAACAAAATCTTATTTACAATGGCGGCCTACCCTGGCCAAACCCGGACGACGCTGGGCCAATTGTGCGCCGCCCTGTGGCAGAGGAAGTGGATCTACAACAGACCCATTGTTTGGAAAGTCTGTTTAGTAATACGCTCCTTTTTTAGATATTTTGTCTCCCCAAATCAACATCTTCCTATTCTACATCATAATGAATGGGCTCCTGCTTGTTAGCTGTTAGCATGTGATGGGAATCTGGTCAAACCACATTTCACATTCAGATAGACTTTTTCTTTATTGTACAATAAGGGGGTGTATTGTATTGATGTATATGATGTATATTGTTTTATATTCCTACTGTAATATCTACAGGATGTGTATATTCCTACTGTAATATCTACAGGATGTGTATATTCCTACTGTAATATCTACAGGATGTGTATATTCCTACTGTAATATCTACAGGATGTGTATATTCCTACTGTAATATCTACAGGATGTGTATATTCCTACTGTAATATCTACAGGATGTGTATATTCCTACTGTAATATCTACAGGATGTGTATATTCCTACTGTAATATCTACAGGATGTGTATATTCCTACTGTAATATCTACAGGATGTTGTACATTTGACTGCCTTCTTCAATGTGAGGGGAATCAGGAGATGCATCAAGTTGTTTTGAATTGATTCTAACCTGTCTCTTTCTCTCTGGCCCAGTGGTGTTGATAGGAGACTCTAACCCGTCTCTCTCTCTGGCCCAGTGGTGTTGATAGGAGACTCTAACCCGTCTCTCTCTCTGGCCCAGTGGTGTTGATAGGAGACTCTAACCCGTCTCTCTCTCTGGCCCAGTGGTGTTGATAGGAGACTCTAACCCGTCTCTCTCTCTGGCCCAGTGGTGTTGATAGGAGACTCTAACCCGTCTCTCTCTCTGGCCCAGTGGTGTTGATAGGAGACTCTAACCCGTCTCTCTCTCTGGCCCAGTGGTGTTGATAGGAGACTCTAACCCGTCTCTCTCTCTGGCCCAGTGGTGTTGATAGGAGACTCTAACCCATCTCTCTCTCTCTCTCTCTCTGGCCCAGTGGTGTTGATAGGAGACTCCGGTGTGGGGAAGAGTAACCTGTTGTCTCGTTTCACCCGGAATGAGTTTAACCTGGAGAGTAAGAGCACCATTGGGGTGGAGTTTGCCACCCGCAGTATCCAGGTGGATGGGAAGACCGTGAAGGCTCAGATCTGGGACACAGCTGGCCAGGAGAGATACCGGGCTATTACATCAGCGTGAGTACAAACACACGCAAACAAACACACTGTTTAGAAAACACTTCTGACACGACTGGACAGGAGCGATACGAGCCATCACCTCAGCATGAGCATTCGGAATTGTGGCCATTTTGGAAACACCCTCTTTTTCATGGAAATACTGCCTTCTGAAATGTTGCATATTAAATGTATGTATCAAATATCCTATGAAAGTATCATGCACAGACCTAATGCATTTAGTTGGGGAGTCACAGTTCAACACAGACCTAATGCATTTAGTTGGGGAGTCACAGTTCAACACAGACCTAATGCATTTAGTTGGGGAGTCACAGTTCAACACAGACCTAATGCATTTAGTTGGGGAGTCACAGTTCAACACAGACCTAATGCATTTAGTTGGGGAGTCACAGTTCAACACAGACCTAATGCATTTAGTTGGGGAGTCACAGTTCAACACAGACCTAATGCATTTAGTTGGGGAGTCACAGTTCAACACAGACCTAATGCATTTAGTTGGGGAGTCACAGTTCAACACAGACCTAATGCATTTAGTTGGGGAGTCACAGTTCAACACAGACCTAATGCATTTAGTTGGGGAGTCACAGTTCAACACAGACCTAATGCATTTAGTTGGGGAGTCACAGTTCAACACAGACCTAATGCATTTAGTTGGGGAGTCACAGTTCAACACAGACCTAATGCATTTAGTTGGGGAGTCACAGTTCAACACAGACCTAATGCATTTAGTTGGGGAGTCACAGTTCAACACAGACCTAATGCATTTAGTTGGGGAGTCACAGTTCAACACAGACCTAATGCATTTAGTTGGGGAGTCAGTTCAACACAGACCTAATGCATTTAGTTGGGGAGTCACAGTTCAACACAGACCTAATGCATTTAGTTGGGGAGTCAGTTCAACACAGACCTAATGCATTTAGTTGGGGAGTCACAGTTCAACACAGACCTAATGCATTTAGTTGGGGAGTCACAGTTCAACACAGACCTAATGCATTTAGTTGGGGAGTCACAGTTCAACACAGACCTAATGCATTTAGTTGGGGAGTCACAGTTCAACACAGACCTAATGCATTTAGTTGGGGAGTCAGTTCAACACAGACCTAATGCATTTAGTTGGGGAGTCACAGTTCAACACAGACCTAATGCATTTAGTTGGGGAGTCAGTTCAACACAGACCTAATGCATTTAGTTGGGGAGTCAGTTCAACACAGACCTAATGCATTTAGTTGGGGAGTCAGTTCAACACAGACCTAATGCATTTAGTTGGGGAGTCACAGTTCAACACAGACCTAATGCATTTAGTTGGGGAGTCAGTTCAACACAGACCTAATGCATTTAGTTGGGGAGTCACAGTTCAACACAGACCTAATGCATTTAGTTGGGGAGTCAGTTCAACACAGACCTAATGCATTTAGTTGGGGAGTCACAGTTCAACACAGACCTAATGCATTTAGTTGGGGAGTCACAGTTCAACACAGACCTAATGCATTTAGTTGGGGAGTCACAGTTCAACACAGACCTAATGCATTTAGTTGGGGAGTCACAGTTCAACACAGACCTAATGCATTTAGTTGGGGAGTCAGTTCAACACAGACCTAATGCATTTAGTTGGGGAGTCACAGTTCAACACAGACCTAATGCATTTAGTTGGGGAATCAGTTCAACACAGACCTAATGCATTTAGTTGGGGAGTCAGTTCAACACAGACCTAATGCATTTAGTTGGGGAGTCACAGTTCAACACAGACCTAATGCATTTAGTTGGGGAGTCACAGTTCAACACAGACCTAATGCATTTAGTTGGGGAGTCAGTTCAACACAGACCTAATGCATTTAGTTGGGGAGTCACAGTTCAACACAGACCTAATGCATTTAGTTGGGGAGTCACAGTTCAACACAGACCTAATGCATTTAGTTGGGGAGTCACAGTTCAACACAGACCTAATGCATTTAGTTGGGGAGTCACAGTTCAACACAGACCTAATGCATTTAGTTGGGGAGTCACAGTTCAACACAGACCTAATGCATTTAGTTGGGGAGTCACAGTTCAACACAGACCTAATGCATTTAGTTGGGGAGTCACAGTTCAACACATGGACCTAATGCATTTAGTTGGAGTCACAGTTCAACACAGACCTAATGCATTTAGTTGGGGAGTCACAGTTCAACACAGACCTAATGCATTTAGTTGGGGAGTCACAGTTCAACACAGACCTAATGCATTTAGTTGGGGAGTCACAGTTCAACACAGACCTAATGCATTTAGTTGGGGAGTCACAGTTCAACACAGACCTAATGCATTTAGTTGGGGAGTCACAGTTCAACACAGACCTAATGCATTTAGTTGGGGAGTCACAGTTCAACACAGACCTAATGCATTTAGTTGGGGAGTCACAGTTCAACACATAGACCTAATGCATTTAGTTGGGGAGTCACAGTTCAACACAGACCTAATGCATTTAGTTGGGGAGTCACAGTTCAACACAGACCTAATGCATTTAGTTGGGGAGTCACAGTTCAACACAGACCTAATGCATTTAGTTGGGGAGTCACAGTTCAACACAGACCTAATGCATTTAGTTGGGGAGTCAGTTCAACACAGACCTAATGCATTTAGTTGGGGAGTCACAGTTCAACACATAGACCTAATGCATTTAGTTGGGGAGTCACAGTTCAACACAGACCTAATGCATTTAGTTGGGGAGTCACAGTTCAACACAGACCTAATGCATTTAGTTGGGGAGTCACAGTTCAACACAGACCTAATGCATTTAGTTGGGGAGTCACAGTTCAACACAGACCTAATGCATTTAGTTGGGGAGTCACAGTTCAACACAGACCTAATGCATTTAGTTGGGGAGTCACAGTTCAACACAGACCTAATGCATTTAGTTGGGGAGTCACAGTTCAACACAGACCTAATGCATTTAGTTGGGGAGTCACAGTTCAACACAGACCTAATGCATTTAGTTGGGGAGTCACAGTTCAACACAGACCTAATGCATTTAGTTGGGGAGTCACAGTTCAACACAGACCTAATGCATTTAGTTGGGAGTCACAGTTCAACACAGACCTAATGCATTTAGTTGGGGAGTCACAGTTCAACACAGACCTAATGCATTTAGTTGGGGAGTCACAGTTCAACACAGACCTAATGCATTTAGTTGGGGAGTCAGTTCAACACAGACCTAATGCATTTAGTTGGGGAGTCACAGTTCAACACAGACCTAATGCATTTAGTTGGGGAGTCAGTTCAACACAGACCTAATGCATTTAGTTGGGGAGTCACAGTTCAACACAGACCTAATGCACTTAGTTGGGGAGTCACAGTTCAACACAGACCTAATGCATTTAGTTGGGGAGTCACAGTTCAACACAGACCTAATGCATTTAGTTGGGGAGTCACAGTTCAACACAGACCTAATGCATTTAGTTGGGGAGTCACAGTTCAACACAGACCTAATGCATTTAGTTGGGGAGTCACAGTTCAACACAGACCTAATGCATTTAGTTGGGGAGTCACAGTTCAACACAGACCTAATGCATTTAGTTGGGGAGTCACAGTTCAACACAGACCTAATGCATTTAGTTGGGGAGTCACAGTTCAACACAGACCTAATGCATTTAGTTGGGGAGTCACAGTTCAACACAGACCTAATGCATTTAGTTGGGGAGTCACAGTTCAACACAGACCTAATGCATTTAGTTGGGGAGTCACAGTTCAACACAGACCTAATGCATTTAGTTGGGGAGTCAGTTCAACACAGAACTAATGCATTTAGTTGGGGAGTCACAGTTCAACACAGACCTAATGCATTTAGTTGGGGAGTCACAGTTCAACACAGACCTAATGCATTTAGTTGGGGAGTCAGTTCAACACAGACCTAATGCATTTAGTTGGGGAGTCACAGTTCAACACAGACCTAATGCATTTAGTTGGGGAGTCACAGTTCAACACAGAACTAATGCATTTAGTTGGGGAGTCACAGTTCAACACAGACCTAATGCATTTAGTTGGGGAGTCACAGTTCAACACAGACCTAATGCATTTAGTTGGGGAGTCACAGTTCAACACAGACCTAATGCATTTAGTTGGGGAGTCACAGTTCAACACAGACCTAATGCATTTAGTTGGGGAGTCACAGTTCAACACAGACCTAATGCATTTAGTTGGGGAGTCACAGTTCAACACATGGACCTAATGCATTTAGTTGGGGAGTCAGTTCAACACATGGACCTAATGCATTTAGTTGGGGAGTCAGTTCAACACATAGACCTAATGCATTTAGTTGGGGAGTCAGTTCAACACATAGACCTAATGCATTTAGTTGGAGTCAGTTCAACACAGACCTAATGCATTTAGTTGGGGAGTCAGTTCAACACACAGAACTAATGCATTTAGTTGGAGTCAGTTCAACACAGACCTAATGCATTTAGTTGGGGAGTCAGTTCAACACAGACCTAATGCATTTAGTTGGGGAGTCAGTTCAACACATGGACCTAATGCATTTAGTTGGGGAGTCAGTTCAACACATAGACCTAATGCTTTTAGTTGTGGAGTCAGTTCAACACATGGACCTAATGCATTTAGTTGGGGAGTCAGTTCAACACATGGACCTAATGCATTTAGTTGGGGAGTCAGTTCAACACATGGACCTAATGCATTTAGTTGGGGAGTCAGTTCAACACATAGATCTAATGCTTTTAGTTGTGGAGTCAGTTCAACACATGGACCTAATGCATTTAGTTGGGGAGTCAGTTCAACACATGGACCTAATGCATTTAGTTGGGGAGTCAGTTCAACACATGGACCTAATGCATTTAGTTGGGGAGTCAGTTCAACACATAGATCTAATGCTTTTAGTTGTGGAGTCAGTTCAACACATGGACCTAATGCATTTAGTTGGGGAGTCACATGGACCTAATGCATTTAGTTGGAGTCAGTTCAACACATGGACCAATGTTTTTAGGCAATTTGAAAGCCTGTTACAAGGTTTACTTTAAGTTTCTAACAACACTATGTAGGCCATCTCTGCTTGTCACCTTTGATCCTAACTCTGCTTCCTCTGGTCCACAGGTATTACCGTGGGGCAGTGGGGGCCTTGTTGGTCTATGACATCGCCAAGCACCTGACCTATGAAAACGTGGAGCGTTGGCTGAAGGAGCTGAGAGACCATGCAGACAGCAACATCGTCATTATGCTGGTCGGCAACAAGAGTGACCTGCGCCACCTCAGGGCCGTGCCCACCGATGAGGCACGGACATTCGCAGGTCAGTGTGTTTTTTACATTTCATTTTATTTCACCTTTATTTAACCTGGTAGGCCAGTTGAGAACACCTTTATTTAACCAGGTAGGCCAGTTGAGAACACCTTTATTTAACCAGGTAGGCCAGTTGAGAACCAGTTCTCATTTACAACTGCGACCTGGCCAAGATAAAGCAAAGCAGTGCGACAAAAACAACAACACAGAGATACACATGGAATAAACAAACATAAAGTCAATAACAAGATAGAAAATTGTCTGTATACAGTGTGTGGCATGGGGCAGGTAATAAGAGTGATCTGCGCCAGCTCAGGGCCCACCGACGACGCAGGTCAGTGCAGTACCAACTCACACAGGAAGAGGTCTAGGAGGAGTGGGGTTGAACAGTTTCATTACTTTCCTTACCCATGAGTGGCTGATGGTTTTCATGGTTTTACTTATTCAAATAGGAAGACGTCTCTGTGATGTCATAGAGATTTGCATAGTGATAGAGACCTTAACCTCTTGCTCCTACCTGGCACGCAGGCGTCCCATCTAGACATCTGGAAATACAAATGCGCTACGCTAAATGCTAATAGTACTAGTTAAAACTCAAACGTTCATTAAAATACACATGCAGGGTATTGAATTAAAGCTACACTCGTTGTGAATCCAGGCAACAAGTCAGATTTTTTAAATGCTTTTCGGCGAAAGCATGAGAAGCTATTATCTGATAGCATGTAACACCCCAAAAGACCCGCAGGGGACATAAACAAAATAATTAGCATAGTCGTCGCTACACAAACCGCACAAATAAAATATAAAACATTCATTACCTTTGACCATCTTCTTTGTTGGCACTCCTAGATGTCCCATAATCACTATTGGGTCTTTTTTTCGATTAAATCGGTCCATATATAGTCTAGATATCGATCTATGAAGACTGTGTGATAAACGGAAAAAAATAGCGTCTTATAACGTAACGTCATTTTTTTAAATTAAAAAAGTCGACGATAAACTTTCACAAAACACTTCGAAATACTTTTGTAATGCAACTTTAGGTATTAGTACACGTTAATAAGTGATCAAATTGATCACGAGGCGAAGTATATTCTTTAGCTGTCCGTCTGGAAATAATGTCCGGGTAAATCTCAACCAAAATATCCGGTCGGAGACCTGAACAAATGGCTTGTCTCTTCTTCGTTTGACCAAGAAACAAAGCCTAGGCAAATGACAAGACTGTTGACATCGTGTGGAAGCTGTAGGTATTGCAACCTCAGCCCCATTAAATGTGGTTCACCTTTATCAATGGGTTCAAGTCGCGCATGGATATATTTTCCCATTTTCAGTGATCAGACTTTCCTGCGCTTTTCGATGAAACGCACGTTCTGTTACATCTGTGATGTCATAGAGATTTGCATAGTGGTAGAGACCTTAACACAGTGGTGATTGACATAGTTTACTGTTTCCTCTGTTCCCCAGAGAAGAACGGTTTGTCTTTCCTGGAGACCTCAGCCCTGGATTCTACTAACGTGGAGACATCCTTCCAGACCATTCTGACTGGTGAGGGGCTGTCTCTCTATGCTCTCTACAGCATTGATCTGTATCTGAAGAGAACTCGGATTCATATGGATGTATGATAAGCTGGAACGATTGATATGGTGTCATGATATAGACTTGTGGTGGTAGAGGTGTGTGTGTGTGTGTGTGTGACAGAGACGAGACCAGTGATTGTGTGTTGGAGTGATCAAATCCACTGGGCCGAGGGATCTGCCTGAAGACCTAGTCACAGCTGAGACATGACTAGCCTCGATGAGGACTAATGTGTGGGTTCTCCTGAAGTCCAGCTCTTCTAACAGGATATGACCACCACAATGCTTTGCAGCTGTGTCCTAATTCTGCTCTAGCCTGGTCCCAGCTCTGTTTTATAATGCTGGGTGTAATCATTAGGCACCAAACTGAAGAAGACAACTGACAAACTGGAAGGGACCAGGCTACCTGAACTTGTCCAATAACAAATGCTTGTTTTCCACTGTGTGCCCTAATGAATATAACCTCTGGACCTTTCCTGCTCTGCCCTGCTCTGCCCTGTCTTACCCTGCCCTGCTCTGCCCTGTCTTACCCTGCCCTGCTCTGCCCTGTCTTACCCTGCCCAGCTCTGCCCTGTCTTACCCTGTCCTGCTCTGCCCTGTCCTGCTCTGCCCTGTCTTACCCTGTGCTGCTCTGCCCTGTCCTACCCTGCCCTGCTCTGCCCTGTCTTACCCTGTCCTGCTCTTCCCTGTCTTACCCTGTCCTGCTCTGCCCTGTCTTACCCTGTCCTGCTCTGCCCTGTCTTACCCTGCCCTGTCTTACCCTGCCCTGCTCTGCCCTGTCTTACCCTGCCCTGCTCTGCCCTGTCTTACCCTGCCCTGTCTTACCCTGCCCTGTCTTACCCTGCCCTGCTCTGCCCTGTCTTACCCTGCCCTGCTCTGCCCTGTCTTACCCTGCCCTGCTCTGCCTGTCTTACCCTGCCCTGCTCTGCCCTGTCTTACCCTGCCCTGCCCTGTCTTGCCCTGCTCTGCCCTGTCTTACCCTGTCCTGCTCTGCCCTGTCTTACCCTGCCCTGCTCTGCCCTGTCTTACCCTGCCCTGCTCTGCCCTGTCTTACCCTGTCCTGCTCTGCCCTGTCCTACCCTGCCCTGCTCTGCCCTGTCTTACCCTGTCCTGCTCTGCCCTGTCTTACCCTGTCCTGCTCTGCCCTGTCTTACCCTGCCCTGCTCTGCCCTGTCTTACCCTGCCCTGCTCTGCCCTGTCTTACCCTGTCCTGCTCTGCCCTGTCCTACCCTGCCCTGCTCTGCCCTGTCCTACCCTGTCCTACCCTGCCCTGCTCTGCCCTGTCTTACCCTGCCCTGCTCTGCCCTGTCTTACCCTGCCCTGCTCTGCCCTGTCTTACCCTGTCCTGCTCTGCCCTGTCCTACCCTGCCCTGCTCTGCCCTGTCTTACCCTTTCCTGCCCTGTCCTACCCAGTCCTGCTCTGCCCTGTCTTACCCTTTCCTGCTCTGCCCTGTCTTACCCTGTCCTGTTCTGCCCTGTCTTACCCTGTCCTGCTCTGCCCTGTCTTACCCTGTCCTGTTCTGCCCTGTCCTACCCAGTCCTGCTCTGCCCAGTCCTGCTCTGCCCTGTCTTACCCTTTCCTGCCCTGTCCTACCCAGTCCTGCTCTGCCCTGTCTTACCCTGTCCTGTTCTGCCCTGTCTTACCCTGTCCTGCTCTGCCCTGTCTTACCCTGTCCTGTTCTGCCCTGTCTTACCCTGTCCTGCTCTGCCCTGTCTTACCCTTTCCTGCTCTGCCCTGTCCTACCCAGTCCTGCTGTGCCCTGTCTTACCCTTTCCTGCTCTGCCCTGTCTTACCCTGTCCTGCTCTGCCCTGTCTTACCCTGTCCTGCTCTGCCCTGTCTTACCCTGTCCTGCTCTGCCCTGTCCTACACTGTCCTGCTCTGCCCTGTCTTACCCTGTCCTGCTCTGTCCTACCCTGTCCTGCTCTGCCCTGTCCTACCCAGTCCTGCTCTGCCCTGTCCTACCCAGTCCTGCTCTGCCCTGTCCTACCCTGTCCTGCTCTGCCCTGTCTTACCCTGTCCTGCTCTGCCCTGTCTTACCCTGTCCTGCTCTGCCCTGTCCTGCTCTGCCCTGTCCTGTTCTGCACTAACATGTCAAACCAATGTTTTAAAGGGAGTGCTAGCTGGTGATTGTGTTTAAGCTGTGAGTAATGTACTTTAGCAACATGCTACTTAACGACCATTTGAAACTGGGTGGTTCCAGCCCTGAATGCTGATTGGCTGACTGCCGTGGTATATCAGACCGTATACCACAGGTATGACAAAACATGTAATTTTACTGCTCCAGTTTAAAATAGCAATAAGGCACCTCAGGGGTTTGTGGTATACGGCCAATATACTCTGTGATGTGTCGTGACTAAGAACAGCCCTTAGCCGTGGAATCTTGGCCATATACCACACCTCCTTGGTCCTTATTGATAAAGCCTAACACTCACCTACACCGAGGCTACTTAACACTAGCTGTGAACAACTTTTGAACTAGGCTTGTTCTCAACTATATATCCCCATCTCCTCACCACCTCCTCAAAAGGCAGAGGGGAGTATCCTCCGATGGGTTGTGAGAAAGCAGTGTGGAGATGGGACGGGAGGAATTGAAGAAAGATGAATTGAGACAGAGCCCTAGTGTTCTGTCTGTCTGTGTGAGTGATGTTAATGCCCTGTCTCTCCTCCCCCCTTGCTCACTCTCCCCCACCTCTCCTCCCCTCCCTACCCCCCGCTGCAGAAATCTATCGCATTGTGTCTCAGAAACAGATGTCGGACCGACGAGACAACGACATGTCGCCTAGCAACAACGTGGTCAACATCCAGGTGCAGCCGACGGAGAACAAACCAAAGATGCAGTGTTGTCAGAGCATCTAACAGCCTCACCAGTAGCACCTCCTCCTCCCCTCCCTAAAAGACTGCTTGGTCCTGTCTGACTGAGACACAGCTGCATGGCCAGGCTCTAGACTGAGACACAGCTGCGTGGCCAGGCTCTAGACTGAGACACAGCTGTGTGGCCAGGCTCTAGACTGAGACACAGCTGCGTGGCCAGGCTCTAGACTGAGACACAGCTGCGTGGCCAGGCTCTAGACTGAGACACAGCTGCGTGGCCAGGCTCTAGACTGAGACACAGCTGCGTGGCCAGGCTCTAGACTGAGACACAGCTGCGTGGCCAGGCTCTAGACTGAGACACAGCTGCGTGGCCAGGCTCTAGACTCTATGCTTCCATGTAGAGGGTGAGGCTGTGTCCAGATTCTCCACCCTTCCTCCCAAAGTGTGGCACACTCCATGTCATGGATTTAAAGGCATTAGATTGTAATAATTGGCTGAAGGGAGTTTATTTTCACCATTGTTAAATGTATGATGGGAAGTGTTGAAGTGAACACTTTGAGAAAAGGGTGGATAATTAGGGTGCAGCTGTGAGCCCGTTGGTTCCTTCAGGATCCCCAGTCAGGACTATACAGCTGTGTCTGATCCCGTTGGTTCTATACAGCTGTGTCTGAGCCCGTTGGTTCCTTCAGGATCCCCAGTCAGGACTATACAGCTGTGTCTGAGCCCGTTGGTTCCTTAAGGATCCCCAGTCAGGACTATACAGCTGTGTCTGATCCCGTTGGTTCTATACAGCTGTGTCTGAGCCCGTTGGTTCCTTAAGGATCAGCAGTCAGGACTATACAGCTGTGTCTGAGCCCGTTGGTTCTATACAGTTGTGTCTGATCCCGTTGGTTCTATACAGCTGTGTCTGAGCCCATGGTTCCTTAAGGATCCCCAGTCAGGACTATACAGCTGTGTCTGAGCCCGTTGGTTCCTTAAGGATCCCCAGTCAAGACTATACAGCTGTGTCTGATCCCGTTGGTTCTATACAGCTGTGTCTGAGCCCGTTGGTTCCTTAAGGATCCCCAGTCAGGACTATACAGCTGTGTCTGATCCCATTGGTTCTATACAGCCGTGTCTGATCCCATTGGTTCTATACAGCTGTGTCTGATCCCGTTGGTTCTATACAGCTGTGTCTGATCCCGTTGGTTCTATACAGCTGTGTCTGAGCCCGTTGGTTCTATACAGCTGTGTCTGATCCCGTTGGTTCTATACAGCTGTGTCTGATCCCGTTGGTTCTATACAGCTGTGTCTGATCCCGTTGGTTCTATACAGCTGTGTCTGATCCCGTTGGTTCTATACAGCTGTGTCTGATCCCGTTGGTTCTATACAGCTGTGTCTGATCCCGTTGGTTCTATACAGCTGTGTCTGATCCCATTGGTTCCTTACGGATCCACAGCTTTTTATTTTTCCGTATTTTATATGATTATATAGCTGTTTTAATAATCAGACAGACGCTGGAAGAATCTGCACAGAAATGTATTCCTATATGATGGACTAGTTGTATTGGTGATAAAGCAGACATACCAACATGCATTGTACCTACCATAGGCTTCTATTTGGCACATTGTGGTTTTTGACTCAACCGGCTGAAGTTGGAGCTGAGCCAATCAGAGGACTTGGCTGAGGAGAAAACATCTCCAGCTCTCCTCCCCCCGGTGTTCATAGTAATGTTTTCCTCACCTTGATAGCAGCTCTTCACTTTGTCTGTTCATACCACTGATGTGTGAGGGGAAAATGGAGAACCAACTGTTTGGCAAATACATTTTCCATAATTGTAAGTGTTAGTCAAGCACATAACCACTATTTAGCAGCTAGTCGTAATGACGCCTTAGCTAAGGAGCTACGGTAGTTAACTACAGTGTTAGTCAAGCACAACCACTATTTAGCAGTTAGCTCCTTAACTAAGGCGTCATTACGACTAAGGTAGTTAACTACAGTGTTTAGTCAACTAAGCGAGAACAATTTCTCTGCAATGGTAGTAGGCACAAGCACATTGACGAGCAACATGTGCTGTGTTGCCGTAGTTCAATGTTACTGAGTATTATGCTAGTTCAGCGCTGCGCTAGTTCAGCGCTGCGCTAGTTCAGCGCTGCGCTAGTTCAGCGCTGCGCTCGATCAGCGCTGCGCTAGTTCAGCGCTGCGCTCGATCAGCGCTGCGCTAGTTCAGCGCTGCGCTCGATCAGCGCTGCGCTCGATCAGCGCTGCGCTCGATCAGCGCTGCGCTAGTTCAGCGCTGCGCTCGATCAGCGCTGCGCTCGTTCAGCGCTGCGCTCGATCAGCGCTGCGCTCGTTCAGCGCTGCGCTACTTCAGCGCTGCGCTACTTCAGCGCTGCGCTACTTCAGTGCGCTACTGTGAGGATGGAAACAGACATGGCAGAGAGTTGTTCTGCTAATACCGTCCTTCATTGAAAGTTATGTTAAAGTGTTAAAGATTAGCAGGCCTATGTTATTGAATCATTTGTGGATCTGTCCTCTTCAAATACCTGGTTGATGAGGTCAGGGATAGAGATCTGGAACCAGCTCCTATAGGCCGAGCTCAATTTTTGTCATATTCCATATATCCTACAGTCAACTAGACTACTACGTTGCATCCATTAATTTAATTATTTAGAATTTTCTCCTCAAACAAATTTAAGAAGAAGCTAGTTTGCATTTTCACTAGACGATCCACCTTCATTACCCCTCAATTTAACCTAGAAAAAAACACCAATTTAATTTAGCATCAAACACAATACTTCTGTGTTTACTACAATGTTTGATTTAATTTATAGCTCTAGCCTGAGGGGAAAGTCGACTGACCCAATCTGGGCCTTCCCCTACACAACCTTAGTCCTACATCCGCACCACCTTGGCAGAAAATCCCAGGGAGAGCCCTCTGATTGTACATCAGACCGTATTTCTAGTTAGCTACTGAAGACCAGCCAATTACCAAGTACCCATAACAATCTATAGACTACCATGCCTACTGAGGCAGTCTTCTACCAACATCATTTGGATAAAAAAAGGAGCCTATGACTTGAGCAGTGTGGGTGTCGTTGCGCTGAATTGGGACACATAAAACTTATTCAAGGATAATGTGAGGATTGTTTTTGTTCATTTGAAAATGAACCTGGTTAAAGGAGTGCACTGTGAAGGGAATAGGGGGCCATGTGGGACTCAGGCAGTGGGGAGCCTGGTGATGCTACTGTATAGATGATGGCTTCTCTCTTGTAGTAATGCTAATGATAGGCTAGGGATCAGTGGTAGTAATGCTAATGATAGGCTAGGGATCAGTGGTAGTAATGCTGTAATGCTAATGATAGGCTAGGCATCAGTGGTAGTAATGCTGTAATGCTAATGATAGGCTAGGGATCAGTGGTAGTAATGCTAATGATAGGCCAGGGATCAGTGGTAGTAATGCTATAATGCTAATGATAGGCTAGGGATCAGTGGTAGTAATGCTGTAATGCTAATGATAGGCCAGGGATCAGTGGTAGTAATGCTAATGATAGGCTAGGGATCAGTGGTAGTAATGCTATAATGCTAATGATAGGCTAGGGATCAGTGGTAGTAATGCTGTAATGCTAATGATAGGCCAGGGATCAGTGGTAGTAATGCTAATGATAGGCTAGGGATCAGTGGTAGTAATGCTATAATGCTAATGATAGGCTAGGGATCAGTGGTAGTAATGCTGTAATGCTAATGATAGGCCAGGGATCAGTGGTAGTAATGCTGTAATGCTAATGATAGGCCAGGGATCAGTGGTAGTAATGCTGTAATGCTAATGATAGGCCAGGGATCAGTGGTAGTAATGCTATAATGCTAATGATAGGCTAGGATCAGTGGTAGTAATGCTATAATGCTAATGATAGGCTAGGGATCAGTGGTAGTAATGCTGTAATGCTAATGATAGGCTAGGGATCAGTGGTAGTAATGCTGTAATGCTAATGATAGGCCAGGGATCAGTGGTAGTAATGCTATAATGCTAATGATAGGCTAGGGATCAGTGGTAGTAATGCTGTAATGCTAATGATAGGCCAGGGATCAGTGGTAGTAATGCTATAATGCTAATGATAGGCTAGGGATCAGTGGTAGTAATGCTATAATGCTAATGATAGGCCAGGGATCAGTGGTAGTAATGCTATAATGCTAATGATAGGCCAGGGATCAGTGGTAGTAATGCTATAATGCTAATGATAGGCCAGGGATCAGTGGTAGTAATGCTATAATGCTAATGATAGGCCAGGGATCAGTGGTAGTAATGCTGTAATGCTAATGATAGGCCAGGGATCAGTGGTAGTAATGCTATAATGCTAATGATAGGCCAGGGATCAGTGGTAGTAATGCTATAATGCTAATGATAGGCTAGGGATCAGTGGTAGTAATGCTATAATGCTAATGATAGGCTAGGGATCAGTGGTAGTAATGCTATAATGCTAATGATAGGCTAGGGATCAGTGGTAGTAATGCTATAATGCTAATGATAGGCCAGGGATCAGTGGTAGTAATGCTGTAATGCTAATGATAGGCCAGGGATCAGTGGTAGTAATGCTATAATGCTAATGATAGGCCAGGGATCAGTGGTAGTAATGCTAATGATAGGCTAGGGATCAGTGGTAGTAATGCTATAATGCTAATGATAGGCTAGGGATCAGTGGTAGTAATGCTAATGATAGGCCAGGGATCAGTGGTAGTAATGCTATAATGCTAATGATAGGCTAGGGATCAGTGATCCTTCTGAGCTTCCTGCCTTCAGGTCGTCTATTTATTCACAATTGAAGGGGTTGCAAAATGTCCCTAGATTTTCCAGGTTTTCAGAAATCCCTGGGAGCCAGGTGGAGCTTGTTGTCATGGTGAAGGATGGTAGCATAAAGTCTAGTGATGCCACTGCTCATGAGTCAGGATTCCCAGCTCTGTTTGTGTGGTCTTGCCAACTCTGTCATTATCATAAGACGGGGTTATTACCCTACGAGGTCCGGACTACTGCTGCCTTTCTGTTCTACCTGTTTGGCGGAATGAATACACCCTTGGTGTCCCAGGTCGAAATGAGTCCCTAACTAGAGGGGAAGAATGATACATAGCAGTTCAACTGGCTTTGAGGTCCAGATTTCAATTTGAGGACATGGGCGTTATGACAAGACGGCACAAACAGATCTGGGATTCAGGCTAACCATGGTTTACCTTGGTGTCAATGGGAACAAGTAATCGCACATACATAACCACTATCTGGAGAGACCAGACTACAGCTAGACTGCCTAACAGACTGTCTTATAAGACTGATTCATTCATTTCAGCTTTTGTTTTTCAACATGCTCTATGCCAGGATTAGGATCAATTCCAGTCAATTCAGGAATTACACTGAAATTCCAATTATCTTCAACGAGGAACATTTGGAATTGGAATTTGGTTTTACTTTCTGAATTCAAATGGAAATGGCCCAACACTGATGGTAACCCTGAGACATGGCTGTAGGCTCCTTTTATGTTGTGAGTGAGTCGTGTTTCAGTGCCTTTATGGTAGAATGTCATGTTGGTTGGGAGTTTTCAGAAACCACCTCCCCTTCTCTTCAAGCCTGGCCGGCTCACCTAGCTCTCTGGATTAGTGGACCCAAGGATCTAAACAGGGTCCTTGGGACGTCCAACTCGGTCAGCCCTTTGAAGGGGACATTTCAAACAGTTAAGTAAGTCGCTCTGGATAAGAGCGTCTGCTAAATGACTTAAATGTAATGTAAATGATAAGGGTTAACTGTTAGTGGACAGGACTGGTTCCTGGCCTTAGAAGTTGATCAGGCTGGTTGGCAGGTTCCCTCCAAGTGACTCAACACACCACAGTCTGCAGACTTAGATCAGCTGCAGGTGTGGATAAGAGGGAGCCACTGTCTATTTACTTAATAAAGCCTAGTATCCCACTTCACATAAAGTGTGTCTCATTGAGCTTAAAACATGCCTCCAATCAAATTGTGAGCACTACAAATAAGTCTCTGCTACTTCCATGTATTAAAGGCCCTTTATCTACTGACCCAGAGTCAGATGAAGCCCTTTATCTACTGACCCAGAGTCAGATGAAGCCCTTTATCTACTGACCCAGAGTCAGATGAAGCCCTTTATCTACTGACCCAGAGTCAGATGAAGCCCTTTTATCTACTGACCCAGAGTCAGATGAAGCCCTTTATCTACTGACCCAGAGTCAGATGAAGCCCTTTATCTACTGACCCAGAGTCAGATGAAGCCCTTTATCTACTGACCCAGAGTCAGATGAAGCCCTTTATCTACTGACCCAGAGTCAGATGAAGCCCTTTATCTACTGACCCAGAGTCAGATGAAGCCCTTTATCTACTGACCCAGAGTCAGATGAAGCCCTTTATCTACTGACCCAGAGTCAGATGAAGCCCTTTATCTACTGACCCAGAGTCAGATGAAGCCCTTTATCTACTGACCCAGAGTCAGATGAAGCCCTTTAACTACTGACCCTGGGCCCGTAGGGGAATAGAGTGACCCTGGGCCCATAGTAGTGCACTATATAGAGAAAGGATGACCCAGTCTGTGTCTGTCAGGCTTGCAGTGCCAATGAGGAGGTGACAGAGGTCATCATCTCCAATTAGCCTTGTCTGCTCTGTCTGTATCCCCTTACTATTACTGTTATGTAATTAGTTACGTCAACGATCACTTTATGCCTCGGCTCCACTGTTTTATTTTTCATTCGCGCTGTACTGTGATTTGTATTTTTTAAATAATTAAACCGTTATCTCTGTCCACTACTTACAATTGAAAAGTGCAAATAAATACAATTAACTATTACAACTGAGGTAATGTGTGTGTCTCTGTGTGTGTCTCTGTGTGTGTCTGTGTGTGTGTCTCTGTGTGTGTCTCTGTGTGTGTCTCTGTGTGTGTCTCTGTGTGTGTCTCTGTGTGTGTCTCTGTGTGTGTCTCTGTGTGTGTCTGTGTGTGTGTCTCTGTGTGTGTCTCTGTGTGTGTCTCTGTGTGTGTCTCTGTGTGTATCTGTGTGTGTGTCTCTGTGTGTGTCTGTGTGTGTGTCTCTGTGTGTGTCTCTGTGTGTGTCTCTGTGTGTCTCTGTGTGTGTCTGTGTGTGTGTCTCTGTGTGTGTCTCTGTGTGTGTCTGTGTGTGTGTCTCTGTGTGTGTCTCTGTGTGTGTCTCTGTGTGTGTCTCTGTGTGTGTCTCTGTGTGTGTCTCTGTGTGTGTCTCTGTGTCTCTGTGTGTGTCTCTGTGTGTGTCTCTGTGTGTGTGTCTCTGTGTGTGTCTCTGTGTGTGTCTCTGTGTGTGTCTCTGTGTGTGTGTCTCTGTGTGTGTCTCTGTGTGTGTCTCTGTGTGTCTCTGTGTGTGTCTCTGTGTCTCTGTGTGTGTCTCTGTGTGTGTCTCTGTGTGTGTCTGTGTGTGTGTCTCTGTGTGTGTCTCTGTGTGTGTCTCTGTGTGTGTCTCTGTGTGTGTCTCTGTGTGTGTCTCTGTGTGTGTCTGGGGGGGGTGGGGGGTCTGTCTAAGCATGTCTTGTATGGTTTCAGGAACTCTGTCCAAGATGGACATTTTCTGATGGCAGCATAGACTTGACATGTTTTATTGAAATACCGAAACAGGAAATGGAGATGCTTCTTTAGAGGAACAGACATAATCAGGATTGAGACCGGTTCAGGGAACATAACCGGAAAATAACACATTTTTTTCAAGGAACTGAATCAGAACTGTTTAGGAACAGAACCGTTATTTTAAAGCATGGGAACCGGTTCATAATGTTATTTTACGTTCTGGGCATCTTTTTTTCAGTTCCACAAAAAACGCAACAAAGTGTCCATGCAAAGTCCTCCCCGTCAGGAACTTGTTCCAGTGTCTGCCTGCCCCTCCCCCTCTGCAGCACAGCCACTGTAGCCCCTCCCCCTGTCACTCAGGAACTTGTTCCAGTGTCTGCCTGCCAGCTAGAAATCTTTACCAAGGGGTTTGTAGGCTACCTGCCCCTCCCCCTCAGGAGCACCACCTACTGTGGCCCCTCCCTCTCTGAAGCATAGCTGTAAACTACTGATGTTACACGAGTGATTCAGAAGATGGGGGGAGATATTTTTAATTAGACAAGAATGGATTAACTTTTTCAAGGCCAGTTAGGGATATTATTATCACATTTCACATTGGATTTATTAACTACAAAAAAGTGAAGGCTTTTAATTCTGGTGCCGCTCAGCACACAGGAACTTGATAGCTAGCTAGCTCTGGTCCATCATTAAGCCAACTCTGAAGTTCACAGGACATTCAAAGGTCCTCCACAGAAGCTGCTCCTCCATAGGTATAATTGTGTAGACCTAATTCAGATAATGCACGCCATAAGACTACCAGCGCTTCAATGCTCCTCCTCCTACCCTCTCTCCCCACCTGCAAGATTTCAGTTTGGTCTCATGCCCTACACTTCTGTCCATCACACATATTAACAACTCACTGAGCAACAGCTTTCCCTCTCCCATATAAACAACTCACTGAGCAATAGCTTGCCCTCTCCATTAAACAACTCACTGAGCAATAGCTTGTCCTCTCCATATAAACAACTGAGCTTTGCCCTCTCCATATAAACAACTCACTGAGCAATAGCTTGCCCTCTCCATGTAAACAACTCACTGAGCAATAGCTTGTCCTCTCCATGTAAACGACTCACTGAGCAATAGCTTGTCCTCTCCATATAAACGACTCACTGAGCAATAGCTTGCCCTCTCCATGTAAACAACTCACTGAGCAATAGCTTGCCCTCTCCATGTAAACAACTCACTGAGCAATAGCTTGTCCTCTCCATATAAACGACTCACTGAGCAATAGCTTGCCCTCTCCATGTAAACAACTCACTGAGCAATAGCTTGTCCTCTCCATATAAACAACTCACTGAGCAATAGCTTGCCCTCTCCATGTAAACAACTGACTGAGCAATAGCTTGTCCTCTCCATGTAAACAACTCACTGAGCAATAGCTTGTCCTCTCCATGTAAACAACTCACTGAGCAATAGCTTGTCCTCTCCATGTAAACGAGGATGTAGACCTATATAATATACAGTATCCCATAGTGCACTAGGATGTAGCCCTATACAGTATCCCATAGTGCACTAGGATGTAGCCCTATATAATACAGTATCCCAAAGTACACTAGGATGTAGCCCTATATAATATACAGTATCCCATAGTACACTAGGATGTAGTCCTATATAATATACAGTATCCCATAGTGCACAAGGATGTAGTCCTGTATAATATACAGTATCCCATAGTGCACTAGGATGTAGCCCTATATAATATACAGTATCCCATAGTGCACTAGGATGTAGCCCTATATAATATACAGCATCCCATAGGTACCTAGGATGTAGCCCCTATATAATATACAGCATCCCTGAGTGCACTAGGATGTGATCTATATAATATACAGCATCCCATAGTGCACTAGGATGAAACCCTATATAATATACAGCAGCCCATAATTGCACTAGGATGTAGCCCTATATAATATACAGTATCCCATAGTGCACTAGGATGTAGCCCTATATAATATACAGCATCCCATAGTGCACTAGGATGTAGTCCCTACACTAGAGGAGAACAAGTATTTGATAACCTGCAAAACCGGCAGTGTTTCCTACTTACAAGCTCATGTAGACGTCTGTAATTTTTATCACAAATTTTTACTTCAACTGTGAGACGGAATCTAAAACAAAAATCCAGAAAATTACATTGTATGATTTTAAGATATTAATTGCATTTGTGCATGTCATAAGTATTTGATCAC